>NC_041339.1:14139647-14367147 GCF_004354835.1 Perca flavescens | reverse complement strand
TTCCCTTTCCACTTCTCCCTGTTAAATCAAATTACAGAAAAAATCCCTTCTCTGGATTAGCATTCTTTGCAGCATAGCCTCTGTTCTTTTCCTCTTTCTGCCATGTTACACTGAGAAGGAGAGGAAAAGACGGACTGAGTGGGGACTGGTGTTGAGAAACTGAGGGCTTCTCATGTCCATCTTCAGTCTGTGGCTTTGGAGAGTGTGTGTGTGTGTGTGTGTGTGTGTGTTAAAGGGAGGGGCTGCAGTCTAGGCAGGGCGATGTCACTAGGGTCCTGGGAGCTAGAGGAAGTGCTCACTGTGCACTGGGATTCAAGCCGTCGCTGTGCCCAGCATGGCATGGCCGCTGTGTTCTCCTCCACAGACAAGAAGCCGGCTTGCCTCCACTCCCGATAGACTCCCTCTTGCCATCTTGTGGCCACTTGAAGCTAGTGTAATTAAATGCTTTTCAAAAGCAAGGACAGGGTGGATCGATATCTTAGTACTTTGTCTCTCATGATGCTCAGGGCTACAAATCCAGAATAAAATGTCCAACTGTGTATCTATCTATCTATCTATCTATCTGTCTATCTGTCTATCTATCTATCTATCTGTCTATCTATCTATCTATCTGTCTATCTGTCTATCGTTTTTAGAAGTCACAGTCTAACTGCTTACTGTATGCATGTTTGTTTAGGTATATGCTTCCACATCTGGTGATGAGTATGCAAGAGACAATGGAGGATATCCTGGTGCTAAACCTGGAGCTGTCTACCCTGGCTCTTTCTATATGCAAGGTAACGTTTCACATAATATCACTGGAAGTCATTTGTTCTGTGATCCTATTTGTAAAGGTGTTTTCACATTTGCAAATGTGTGTCCGCTTTTCTCAGAAGACCCCTGGTCGTCTTCTGGCTACTCTGCCATGCTGGGTAACTCTCCTCACATTGGACAGCCAGGCTCCTTCTCTGCAATTAACCCACAGGACAGGATGGTGCGTAGAAAAGGCCTCAATTTTCAATCATGTATTGCTTTGTTGTTGTTATGGCTCATGTCTTCCAGTGTGGCTTGTAAGGAAATTATGTGGTGAACTCAAAGGGATAACATTTCATTGAGAGCAAAGACTTTAGCGTCTGTTCTTCAAAAGTGTAAAAAGTGAATTTTCTTTAATAAAACCACATATCATATGAGATGCATGAACTAAATTACCGGTTAACATTTTAGGTACTACATAAGGTTGAATAAATAAACCTTAGTCTTTCTTCATGAACCATTTGTCACATTTTATTTTTCTGTGAGGGGTCTGTGCCTTATGAAGCTACTTGTATCCCCTTTCCAGAAGCGTCAACCCCTGCCTCTGTCCCCACAGAACTATCCTCTGCATGGCAGCGATGTCAACGGCTTCCACTCAGCCCCCACCACCTACAATCACACACCCACCATCAACGGAGAAGGCATCATGGGTAAGGAACTTTTTAAAATGAGCTTATCACACTAGTATCTTGGTAGTGTCTGTCCCATGGTCATTTGATTTTTTTTTTTTTCTTTTCTTTTCTCAAAAACAAATTACCGGATCATCTGACTCACATTATTTATTTTGTCTCTGCAGCCAACCGAGGCACCACAGCTGGCAGTTCCGGAGATGAAATTGGAAAGGCTCTTGCCTCAGTGAGTTTTTTTTTTTTTTTTGTTTTTTTTTTTTTTTTTTCTACAGTAATTTTGTTTTATTTCCTCTCAAGTGAAAATCTCTGATGTAGATTTGTGTGGCAAGAGAACAAATGAGTACAAATTTTAACTAAGAATGGTGACAGTCAAAAAACATTTTCATCAGTGGTTTAGCATTATTTGGTTGTTCCTTCAAAACAGATGAATGTCCATTTTAAAATTTGCTGAAGGCACGTCTTCAGTGAAAATCCGTTAAATTCAAGGACCTAATAATAGTTGTATTCTGAAATGCGATGTGATGCATTGTGTTTTGTATATCTGGATACATACTCAGTTTTAAAGTGTACAAACAATTCTCAAGTCCGATTTTTGATTCAAGATAAATATTGTATGATATATAGAGATGCACCGATAGACCGGCCGGTGAACGGAATTGGCCGGTTTTCACGTGCTCGGCCATCACCGGCGACCAGCAGGTCAGTCTGACATATGCCGATTTCATGCCGGTCAACGCTACAATTAACTGACAACATAAGTTATACGAGTTACCGTTCTCAAGGACCCACGCACACACGGACGCGACAGCACGGTCTCTTTTTCCATTCTCTCAACTTTTCCGCCGTGTGTCGCTCGTACCCGCTCAAGGTGTGAAGCGCGTGTCCGCGCTATCTTGCACATCATGCAAAATGGTGGTTAAAAAAAATGAAATTGGAATCGGCTAAAATCGGTATCGGCTGGCCTAACTCAATGAAAATCGTAATCGGCCTAGAAAGTTGTAATCGGTGCATCTCTAATGATGTAGAAACATTATTTCATGTAGAAAAATCTATTGTGGTGACACATTGTCCAGCCAGTTCACTGTTTGACTAAAATGTAATGTATTCTTAAGGTGTGCCATAATGTTGGGGTGTTTTAATCAATTTTTTCAGATTTACCCGTCGGACCACAACAGTAATAACTTCTCCTCGGCTCCATCTACTCCTGGATCTCCTCAGGCTATTGCAGGTACAGTTGGATTATTGCATATAGATCATAAGAGCGTCAAATTGTTACTACTTGTATATGAAAAGTCAACCTTTTGAGGTTTTAATGTTAAATGTACGACAATGTTAAAAACAACCGACAAAGCCAGAAATCTTTGTGTAGTCATGGACTCAGACCTGAATTTTAAAAGTCACATTAAGACAATTACAAAATCAGCCTATTATCACCTTAAAAATATATCAAGGGTTAAAGGACTTATGTCTCAGCAGGATTTGGAAAAACTTGGCCATGCTTTTATCTTCAGTAGACTTGACTACTGTAACGGTGTCTTTACAAATCTCCCTAAAAAATCAATCCGACAACTGCAGCGGATTCAGAACGCTGCTGCTCGAGTCCTCACTAAAACCAAGAAAGTGGATCACATCACTCCAGTACTGAAGTCTCTACACTGGCTTCCAGTGCCTCAAAGAATTGATTTTAAAATACTTTTGCTGGTTTACAAATCACTAAATGGTTTAGGGCCAAAATACATTTCTGATCTGCTACTACACTATGACCCACCCAGACCTCTCAGGTCGTCTGGGACAGGTCTACTTGTTGTTCCCAGAGTCAGAACTAAACAGGGGGAAGCAGCGTTCAGTTTTTATGCTCCACATACAGTGGGGGAAATAAGTATTTGACCCCTTGCTGATTTTGCAGGTTTGCCCACTTACAAAGAATGCAAAAATCTACAATTTTAATCATATGTACATTCTAACAGTGAAAGACAGAATCCCAAAGAAAATTCCAGAAAATCTCATCATATGAATTTATTAAAATTGATAACCATCGGATGAGGAAAAACAAGTATTTGACCCCCTGGACAAACAGCATGTTAATATTTTGTAGAAAAGCCATTATTGGCCAGGACAGATGTCAAATGGTTTTTATAGTTGGTGACAAGGTTTGTGCACATTTCGGCAGGGATGTTGGCCCACTCCTCCCTGCAGACAGCCTCCAAATCATTCAGGTTCCGAGGTTGTCGCCTGGCAACTCGAATTTTAAGCTCCCTCCAAAGATTTTCAATCGGATTCAGGTCTGGAGACTGGCTAGGCCACTCCAGAACCTTGATGTGCTTCTTCTTCAGCCACTCTTTTGTTGCTTTGGCGGTGTGCTTAGGGTCGTTGTCGTGCTGAAACACCCATCCTCGACCCATCTTCAGCTCTCTCACTGAGGGAAGGAGATGTCGGTCCAGAATTCCATGATAAATGGCCCCGTCCATCCTCCCCTCAATACGATGGAGTTGTCCCGTCCCCTTGGCTGAAAAGCACCCCCAAAGCATGATGTTGCCACCACCATGCTTGACGGTGGGGATGGTGTTCTTTGGGTTGTACTCGGTGTTCTTTGCCCTCCAAACACGACGAGTTGAGTTGAGGCCAAAAAGTTCTATTTTGGTCTCATCTGACCACATCACCTTCTTCCAGGCCTCTTCTGAGTCGTCCAGGTGGTGAATGGCGAACTTCATGCGGGCCTGTACATGTTTCTTCTTGAGCAGGGGGACCTTTGCGTGCGCTGCAGGATTTCAATCCATGACGGCGTAGTGTGTTACCAACCGTTTCTTTTGTAACTGTGGTCCCAGCTGCCTTCAGTTGATTCATCAGTTCCCCCCTTGTGGTTTTGGGATGATTCCTCACCGTTCGCATGATCAGGGACACCCCACGAGGCAAGATCTTGTGTGGAGGCCCAGACCGAGGGAGGTTGGCGGTGGTGTGGTGCTTCTTCCATTTCCTGATAACTGCACCGACAGTTGATCTTTTTTCTCTCCAAGTTGCTTTCCGATTCTCTTGTAGCCCATCCCAGCCTTGTGCAGATCAACAATCTTGTCCCTGATGTCCGAGAAAGCTCTTTGGTCTTGCCCATGGTGGTGATGTTGGATGCTGGTTGTTTGGGTGTTGACAGGTGTCTTTTATACAGGTAACGAGGTGAGGTAAGTGTATTTGATGTAGATAATTGGTTCGGATTGGGGCTGTGTCTTAAAGAAAGACTAACTGGCTTGTAGGAGCCAGAATACTTGCTGTTTGTCCAGGGGGTCAAATACTTGTTTTTTCCTCATCAGATGGTTATCAATTTTAATAAATTCATATGATGTGATTTTCTGGAATTTTCTTTGGGATTCTGTCTTTCACTGTTAGAATGTACATATGATTAAAATTGTAGATTTTTGCATTCTTTGTAAGTGGGCAAACCTGCAAAATCAGCAAGGGGTCAAATACTTATTTCCCCCACTGTATCTGGAACAAACTCCCAGAAAACTGCAGGTCCGCTGCAAATCTGTTCTTTTAAATCCAGGCTGAAGACATATCTTTTTAATGTTGCCTTTCTTTAAATAACCTATTTTTAACTGCTCTTTCTTTAAAATTCTTATACTGCACTGTACATTTTATTCTTGTCGTTTAATGATCTTAAATTGTTGTTAATTGTTTTAATGCTTTGAAATTGTTTTTAAATGTTTTCTAACTGTTTTTAATGTTTCATGTTTCATGTAAAGCACTTTGAATTGCCTTGTTGCTGAAATGTGCTATACAAATAAAGCTGCCTTGCCTTAATGTGTTATGCTGAGGCACTTAAAGGCATTTAATCTCCAATCACCCCGTAATGTGTCATCTAAAACACCAATATCAAAAAAAATTGCATTTTCATAAACACATTATTTAGTCTTTTGAAAGACTTTGTCTTTATTTTACCCGCATCATTTAGGTACTATCTTGCTTTGATGCAAGATTCTTGTCAACCTAACAGCTGAGTAAATTTTGCCAATCAGAAGGTTGGTAAACTCAGTTCAGGTGGTTTTATCCTGTGCTTTATTCTCACTCATGCAACCACAAATTTGGATAATATTTCAATTTCAGCCACAGAATACCTACATCTGTCCAATTTATTTAACTTGTTCAGTTTGATTGCAACCTTGTTTTTGGCACACAAAAATGAATCAGTGGAAATTGTTGGAGCAAAAATGATCCTCTGCATGTTTAATATTCTTCAACACAGAAATGTGTCTGCAGCTCCATCTGCTGTAAAGTTAAGAATTACCACTATACACTTGCCCAATATTTCTCTCTACAGGAGCTCAGTCTCAGTGGCAAAGACCAACCACACCCAACTATGAAGGGCAACCACACACACTGGTATGTTAAAACATTTCTCTGCCACATCAAAGTTAATTTGAAGCAAGAGGTTCTCATAATATATTCTTATTTTAGTTAAGTACACAGTAAAGTGCAATTAATTATTTCTCAGAAACATACTGTGCATGTATAATGTAAACTGTTTCTTGGACTTGTATTCTGTTGTTATATTGATATCTAAGTGCACGCTTATTGTGTTTATTTAGCAGAGTAAAATGGAGGACCGTTTGGAGGAGGCCATCCATGTACTGCGTAGCCATGCTGTGGGCCAGGGCTTAGAGGGTGCCCCCGACATGCACAGCCTGCTCTCTGCAGTACACAATGGGGGCCTCGGGGGCCTCTCTCCAGCTTTTCCCAATGCAAGCCTTGCCCTCAGCAACAGACATCCTGCCATGGTGAGTTACCTACGCTGCTCAAATTGTGTTTCATTTGTGTGCGTGTTCAAAAGAGACTTGGACTTCTGATGATAAATGACAAACATGAAGCAAACAAAGGTCTTAATGTGTTTGTGGTTAATTTGATCACGTACATAATATCCATCAAAACTCCTGAAACCTCTCTGCAAGAAGTTTGTTTTCTTACTGACATAATGGAGATTGAATTGTGTTGGAAGTAGGGCTGGGCGATATGGTTGAAAACTGTATCACGATATAAGTTTTTCATATCGGTCGTTATCGATAATTATTGATATTTTTTATGACCTATTTAAAATAAGGACCAGGAGAAAAATATATAAAATTTAAACATTTTTATTTTAAACTTAACCCTGCTCTGATTATAGTCCCCTCAGTTATAAAAGCAGAAATGTCAACACAACCATGGAAAACACTCAAATAATTAAAATGTAAACAGGTCTAAAATCACAATGAACACTTAACAATTATCTCTTAACATTAAGGTGCAAAATTAAAGAATAAGTAACAAGTGCTTAAAGTGTCATAAAATAGTGCAAAGTGTTAGCTAAATATAAGAAACCTGAGAAGGAACTATTTTCTGCAGGTTTAGTGCTAGGTTGGTAACCTGGCTTCTGGACAGTGCTCAGCATGTCTGCCTCCGTTATTTCTTTGTAGCGTTTAGTAAGGCGCTGATGCAGAGTACCTCTCCATGGTGCTCTGCTGCTTGTGCCGTGTTGCAGCTGCAGATGTTGTTGGACGTTGATGGCGAATACGGCTGTGCTCCAAAGTGTTAGCGCGGCTAAAGTGGTAAAACAAGTTTATGGTATTACCAGTGTTGGTGGGGACGACGGTCTGACAACATTGGTCTGACTACGGTCAGACTTATAAAATCCCTAAAACTGCGATACTGACTTTTCCTGTTTTTTCAACGATTTCTTCGCTCGCTGCGGCACTCACTTTCCACTCCACTCACGGTTCTGTTATTGAAGAACACGAGACAGCGATGTGGCGCAACCAAACATGATACTGTTACATGATTGGCTGTTAGAGTGTCACTCCCTACGTTGCTAGGTTGCCAGAGAGTGAGGGCCTTTGTTCATGCAACCAAACTTGATTCACAACCTCTGGTTTCTTCTGATGAAGAAAAACAAGTTATCGAACGTTTTATCGACCGCATTTTCTATTGATATTGATAATGTGTCTATCGCGATACATATCGTTATCGTTTTATCGCCCAGCCCTAGTTGGAAGTACATGCTCATTCCATCAGCCATTGCTGAAGAAGCTGTCAGTATCGAGGTTGAAATAAACCTACTATGTTGTTTGTAACTTGGCTTACAAGAACCGTAACGTGCAATACACTTTGAAGTATTGATTGATAGGGTACCTTGATTTTATGGTATTAAATCGCCTTTTAGAAGAAATTAGTTTACTGTTCTAATTAGCAAGAAAATATGAGGAAAAAAAACATAAAAAAATTGCATTCCTAATGCAATTAATTTAATTTCCAGGAAGAACAAAAAATGTCAAATATATTATCATTTGTGCCATCTGCTGGCCAAAAGTAAAATTGCAAGCAATTAGGAGTAAATGGTATTTTTATGCATCTTGTTTTAGTGAGTTAAATAGAGTTGGTCCCCACGCACTGCGGCTGCCCCCTGCTCCTGTATATAGGATGGGTTAAATGCAATGGGCAAATTTAGTTTCTATGTATCTAGGTGCTTAGAAATGACAATGGCACTTTTCTCCTTTAATTAACATTGGTTACACCAAAAAGATGTTTGCAAAAAACTCATTTTTAATGAGCTACATCAATAATTAAATATTTTCTCTCACACAGTTGTGGACATGTTGAGTTATTTTTTTCTCTCTCATTATGTCTTAAAGTGGCAGTCTGTTTTCCCAAGGGTGTAGTTGTGATATGTCTGTCCACATCATGTGCTTCTCTACCTTCACCAGCAGGGAGGGAAACACGAGGAGCCCACAGGCCTTCCTCCCAGCAGCACTCTTCTGCACGGTCATCACGCATCCGGACCCACACCGCCAGTTGGCCAGCCGGAAGGCTTTACCAGTAAGCCCAAATAGATATCTTGTTACGTACAGTAGAGCATGTCAGTTGTTGTTCAGTAAAACTGCACCATAGTATGTCTTGTATTTAGTCGTATCATGATTGAGTATCTGGGTGTTGAAATCAAAATATTTGGTTTTGTGGCAAAGCTTGTGTACATACACAGTGATATGCATTTGAGAATTCTTCAGTGATCTCTTCTTAACTTTATTAGCTTTCCATGTTCTTCTGTTGTATCACATCCCCTCTTTAGAGATGTTTCAGTACTTTGGAACATTCTAACAGCTATGTGTTTGTCCCTAGGTCTCCCTGGTGGTTTGGCCCGCTCCACGCACTCCTCTAGCAGCTCAGACATCAAAAGAGAAGACAAAGAGGATGATGAAAACTCATCTGTAGCAGACAAATCCGAAGACGAAAAAAAGGAGTCCAAGGCAGCACGCAGTCGAAGGTAAGATGGTCCTTACTCTGTTTTCTAGTCTTTGTGCTCTAGATTTGTTTTAATCAAAAACTTTATAAAAAACTGCAAAAAAAAAAAAAAAAAAGCGAGAGAGAAAAATCTGCACTTACTGAATTTAATGGCATGAAATAAAAAATTGTATCCCACAAAGGCGGAGATTGTCTTGACACAATTGCCAAGTGTGAAAATATAACGGAACCCATTTGCTATTGTAAATTTCTGCTGCAAGGTTCCACATGTCAGCTGTTAAATGACTAAGACAATGTTATTCATCTTAGTCATCTCTTCTGTGCTGTGTGCCCCACTGATTGCCCAGACTATGTTAGGTATTTAACAATGTTGAAATCCCCCTTCCCTTCATGTCACGCTTTCAGAAAGGAGGCGTTGACCCTCCAGATGCTCTCTAGCCTTTCAGACCAGAAAGATGAGTAAGTTTCTCCAATAGAGGGGCAATTTCTTGTGCTTTGTGGGCTCTTGCACATTGTGAAGCTGGTGTTGAAAATCTGACTTTTGATTGGTAGAATCATAGATATAAAATGATATCTTGGATAATGTTTTTCAAGGATTCCCTTTTTATATAGTATGCATTTAACTTCTCACACGTCTATTATTTTTAGTGCATCCATTCAGTACGAAGCTTAACTGTGGGTGTACAGTCCCTGCTATTGATGCTAAATTTAAAGTAGCTGAATGCTAGTCATAAGGTCACACTAAGGTATTTGATGGTATGTCTTGAAATTTCTTTCTGCCTGTGGCTTCATCATTTCATCTCTTTTTGTAACTAGTCTGGAGGACGAAGATGACGAGGACCTTCCCCCTGAGGTGAAGATGGAGCGTGAGAAGGAACGGCGAGTGGCTAACAATGCCCGCGAGCGTCTCAGAGTACGGGACATCAACGAAGCATTTAAAGAGCTTGGGAGGATGTGCCAGCTGCACCTCAGCCACGACAAACCTCAGACCAAACTTCTCATCCTGCACCAAGCCGTCAATGTCATCCTCAATTTAGAACAGCAAGTCAGAGGTCAGTCTGCAAGCAGCACATCATGAATGGGAAGCACAGTTGTTTACCTATGTTAAATCCAGTAATAGTTTTATACTGAGAAGGCCTGTTTCTGTTTTCCCTTTTCTCTGTCAGAGCGTAACCTTAACCCTAAGGCAGCATGTTTAAAACGCCGTGAGGAGGAGAAGGTGTCTGGGGTGGTGGGTGAAGCACCCATGCAGCTCTCAGGAGGCCATCCTAGTATGGGAGGAGATGGGCACAACCCAGTTGGCCACATGTAACACCAGGTAGGCCTTAAGGATTGCCTACTGAACTGATTATTGAGGATGTAACACTTAGTATGTTATAGGATTTTTATTTTTTTTAAACTCACAATAACAAAGTTATAATCCTTAAGATTTCAGTCTTGGTTGATTTGGCAACACCCATGGTTACTGGTGGTAACCTTTTTTTTTTTTTTTTTTTTTTTTTTTTGAGAGAGAGAGATGAAAAGAGACTAATTTTTACAAGATTACATAAATACCTCTATTTGGAAATAATAAATAATTCTCGGAGAGTGCATCTACATAGAAAATGAAATGTGTGAACCATTCTTTGTTGAACTTTAATGCTTTACAAACACCAAAGCAAGTAAGCGCTGTGACTACTATTCTCAAGAGATTTTGGAGAGGGAATTTAGATTTAGGAAGAAACACACTGACTGACCTGACACCATTGTATTCATATAATACTATCAATCCAGGTTAAAGTGAATGATATTAATAATGCATGCATTCTCACAGTTGCTTCCTCTAAATTTCAGGTTGTGGTCGACTAGAAGGGCCTGCTTTGCTTGTTTGATAAATTGATCAACATTGATTGTGATTGGTGGTTTGCTGTGCATGCAGAGCCTGTATGTCACGCACTAGCAACAAACCGTGTATCCAAGAACACTTAAATCAGTGTAAATTCCGTTATATCAGACACAGGCTGCTGTTGTAGATTAGTGTTACGTTTCCAGCGTCGCGGCGCCGAACCGTAACGTTAGTTGGGACAGACTCCTTGTTTCTTTAGACTAATGGTGCGTTCTTTTTGTCCACCAAAGTCGATTTACGAGTCGTTTTCCGGAGTTGCGAACCGGAAGTTGCAAAAAGAACGCCACCGAGGTCGTATATACTACTCGTCAAGTCGTCTGAACTCCGAGGACCCCAAGTTCACTTTCAAAGATGGCTACGTCGTGCATCACACGTAGTAAACATTGTGGTTTTCTACAATTTTATGCACTTTTGTCTTTGTTGTAACCAAATGAAGAAGTGGTACACATAGCACTGTAGACTGCTACCTATAGGCATGTCGCTACAGTCTTATTATGAGTTAAATACCGCCTAATTAGTTATTTTGTAGCTTGTGCAGCTGAAATTGGCTAGAGACTCTCGGTTGCTATATGACAACAATGGCTTTATGCAGAGTCTTGAGCAAAAAGCAGAGCAGTAGCCTAACGTTAATCAAAACGTAATTTTTATGTATCAAACTGTGAAATATATTTGTGTAATATGTCAATAACTGGGTGAATAGAATCCTAAATCTTACTAAAAATTGTACAAAAATCCATCTTTTCTCCGACTCGTAGTATTGTGTGACAAAAAGAACGCAACAACCCGCGGTTATTCGTTTTTCGACATGGATGTGACGTCACACTCGAGCTACTAGTCGCGATTACAAGACAAAAAGAACGCACTGTAACTTTATTTGCTTTAGCCAGGCTGGTAGCAGCTTTTTGCGGTGAAAAATGGAGATGTCGTAATGACGTTGCAGTAATCGGGTGATTTAGTTTGTCTTTGTAGCGAACATAAAAAAAAATAAACTTCTGTCCCTACTGTAGCTTCACTACCCATGGAAAAGCACGTGCATCACTGTCAGCGGCAGCTGCCGCTTACGGTACTTTTCTACACACTGAGAGCCTCACTTCCCATAACAAACCCTGTCAGACTAACGTTGCGTCACATACACACGTTGCAGACATGGCCGCCTGTCTTAAAGGGGAAGGCTCGGCCGGTAACAAAAGGAGAACGGTGAAAGTTTACTTTTTTAACAAGCAGCAGAGAAGTTGTAGTGTCAACATCGAAAAGTCCTGCGATGTGACTATCGCACATGCGCACATTGCGATGTAGACGATGAAACAAAATATCGTGCAGCTCTAGTTCAGTACTACAAGTCCCAGAATTCTTGGGAAAGAAAATACTCCTGGACCAGCGGTTTTGTCAGAAATACAACAAGAGTAGCCCAAACCAGTCTATAATTGGTCTTTTCCCATCATTCCATGAGCAATCGCTATCTAATTTAATGACGCACATGCAGTTATCAACACAACAGCAGGACTCAGTGAAGTTGGTTACCTTGATGAGCAGTAGGTGTGCAGCCTGTAGCTCTTCATCTAACCGCTTGCTCCTTCTTGTTCCATTACTTCCTGCAATATTTAAAACGGATCCTGACTGTTGTCTTATGTAGATGCATTTTTGATAGACAATCGCTCTCTGCACTAACCGCAGTGACAAATACATGGTCTTACCTGTGGCTGCTTTACGATTACAGCCACTCCATGTTTTGCCAGTTGAATGCTTTAAATGTTAAGGAGCAGGAGTAGAACATGTTTCTTTTGAAAGACCAGCAATTTCCCTTGAATCCGTCATGTGGAAGGGCAACTAGAATCCAGCATGGGAAGGCGGAATCTGCCACAAACAATGAAAACACAACCACTAAATGTAAATACATCGCTTTTGAATGGGAAAATGTCATGCACGTGAAATCGTGTAGATCCGAAGAGTTTTTATTTGGGGGGAATGTCCCAGGCCGGTGCTAATACGGCACCGGTGCCTTAACGACCATTATCTACCGGACCGAAAAGCAACGCGGATTTCGGTACCTCATTTAGATGCCACTTAAATGCATGCGCTTTTCTCTGATTCTCCGAAAACGGACGTTAGAGGTAATTGAATGATGTTTCACCTTTTTCAACCATCTGAGTTTGCAGGTATGGGGGTTAGATTTTGGGAATATCTTAAGGATTATAACTTAAAATATTAATTGACTAGTTTGTAGGAGTCAGTGGGCTCAGTATTGTCCTCAATATTTTGTTGATGATTGTTGAAGGAATTCTACAACATAATGTTTGTGGTCCTTGCTTTTTACAGATCTGGTGGTGTTTCCCTGGCTGTCAGAGGATGTGGCCTTAACAGATTTCTTCCACCCATTATTCTCAGTGTGTGTGTGTATATGTGGACATGTCTGTGTATTGTCCGTTCAAGTTTCAAGATGCACATTCACACACTCGTACACACATGCATACTGCCAAAACTGACACAGCCTGTTTGTCGCACTCCCAACCATGACTACAAGCTCAAATGTGAAGAACTTTTTTTTTAGTTTTGCTTTGTTTTATACATGTAAAAAAAAAAAAAATCTTCTTGGTTTCCACAAGATGATGGAACACCGGAGTACATTTTGTCCTGCCACAAATTGGGACTTCACACACTGCCGAGAGGTGCTCTTGTGAAAGAAAGGAGACCTAAACAAACACAAATTGAATCAAGGATTTGTGCCTAATTGTTACATGTTTTCTATTTGACATTTAAGCAAATTGCTTTACATGTGAGGAACATTTATTGTGTGGGATTGCTTATGTGTATGAGCAATTATTTTTAATGTATGTCATTCCCAGCGTGATGGTACAGTCTTACATATGTTATGTAACCAAGCCCATAGTTTAAGTTGAATTGTCTAAATTCAGTGACTTTTCCTTAACCTTATCAGTAAGTGTTGAAGGGAAGGCGATGGAAAGGTCAAAGCCTTGACAGTTAAAAAGCAGCTTTTAAAAGACGGGAACTCTGACCTAGAGGAAGTCTCTGACTGATGCCTGGTCTCATCCCACGAGGCATCTGGAGACTTGGAATAGAAGACTCCTTCCTTGAAGGTTATGAATTATCCAAGTGGTAGAGTCTGTCAACTTCAAAACCGTGCTTTCCCATTTGTTGACCACAAATTTTAGTGTTTCTCCAGTAATCCCTTGTCATAGGTTCAGGTGTTGGTACTGCTTTATGTACAAAAGCATACTTAAGACAAGACAAAGCACAGTTGTATAGGTTTAGGCTTAAAAGTTAAGTGTTGACCTTTTGTGCATTTCAGTCCCTGAAAGTCTTGTATAAAAGCCATTTGAGACGCTTGCTAAGTGATCAGCACCACTTAGTGCTCTTACTTACCTAAAATGGTTTTCTGACAATGCCAGCAGAATTAACAGCTCAAGTTTTTCCTCCTTAATGATGTTCTGTAAAAGACAAAAAAAAAAATCTGGGTTCCTTTTGATGAAGGGGTCTCATCAGTCCGCAGTTGTTTGAAGCAGACAAGCCTCAGTGTAACGGAGGCTTTCTTTTCCTAAATGAGCATTCCCACTGAATTACAGCCCCTCACCTTCCTCCTGAGTAAATTTGTTCTCACACTTCTTACTGAGAAAGGTGTAATGTGTAAATTCACTTCATACATTACTCGGATATGTTTCATTTTTCAAAATTTAAATATATATATAAAATATATATTTTTTTGTTAGTCTATACATTGTAGATTTTTTACATAAATGGCAATATTAGTTTGAAGTTTAGAGTGTATTGTAGATGAGCTAAATAAGGGGGATATTTGACATTTGACACCGGGATGGCAGAGGAAAAGGGTCAACAGATGATAAATGAAAAAGCGTTTGGTGTATCCTTGATTCCAGTTTTAGTTGTAAGGCGTATCATCAGCTACCCAGATGATTTTTTTTCTTTCCATTTGGGGGATTTTGTGCCACAGTCTTGTTGAAGTCTTCTTACTTTAGCAGTGAGGCACTGAGGAAAAATGTCGGAAGATTTTTGTCTCAACAGTAATTATGCAACTGGTATTTGAATGTAGCTACCATACAAATGTGGATCACCTTCATTTTCAAAGTTGTGTTCCTGGTTTTTGTCAATACAGTATACTAGTTTCCATTTCACCGTTTTCTAATGTTTGCCCTCAAAGTGGTTCTCCGTGTGCAGCTCACTTCTTAGTAGCCTGTACATTTATTTGGAGGCAGACGTCCGTATTTGGGTGTAAGGTAATGGATAATATGGAGAACAAAACAGTGTTATTGTGATATTCCCATGTCATATCATGTTGTGAATGGTTTTGACCAACATGTAATCACAAATGGGAGGTAGAGCACATCGTGTGTTTAATTTCTACAAAAAGAGATGAAGAAAAAGACCTATACAAATCAATAGTGTGGCCTTTTCATTCTCAAGACTTAAGATGACATGATGGGAGAGTGATACCTTATCAGTGCCTGAACTTGTATTTTCATTTAAGACAGTTTTATTTTGTGATCCATATCATTTCATATATCATGGAGATTAAAGAGGTACTTGTTCATTCCCCCACCCTCCCTTCTAATGCTTTTTTCAATTTTTCAGGAAGAAGTATAAATGGTATAAAGAGATTTTCTTTCAGTGTATCTAGTTAAATAAATAAATGTTACGTAGATCTTGTTCAGTTTTTATTCCCTTTTTTTTCTAATTATTCAACTGGATTATATTGCCCAAACTGTTGTTTTAGTTAAGGTAATGGGTCCAGGTCATGAGTTTTCTTTCTATCTGCCCGATATTGCTATATAATTTGACATCACTTGACAACAGGGTTCAAGAGATGCTGCTTTTGGCTCCGATTGTCTGCTTTTGATGCACATTAACATGTTTCAGTGTACGTGTTGCTTCAATTTCAATGTAGGGAGTGAGTTTTATTTTCTGTCGTAGCTGGAACCTCTAATGACTTGGAGCATTTTAAGTTTCTGTATATCGGAGTGCAAGCCCTTTGCTGCAGTGACTTTTAGTATATTCAGGATAGTTTCCACTGACTATTTTCACCTCCTGACCTTTCACCCTTCCAGGTCTTTGATGTCATTGACAGTGACTTTTTGTGAGAAGTTCTAATCACTTCTTTCAAAAAGTTGTATTTGAAGTTTTTCTTTTTAATATTACAAGATCAATAATTGTACTGAATATTGCTGGTTTGTTCCATAAGGAAAATCTGACTTGATGTCATTTAGTATTCTGTGAGCATCCCATCAGCCTACATACTCAAATTATTTGTTTGGGGCGGGGGGGGACCTTATTTCTTTACATGAGTCTTGACATAGACACAATGAAATCTGCAGAAAAGCAAGCCGACCACTGCAGGAGCACATGATGTCAACAGACAATTACAATATTATGATGGAAAATGTTAAGTTGACGGGCTTGAACTTGTTTTGGTATAAGAAAGCAGTAATAAAACACTTGCTTTCAACAGTTTTGTCATATCTTTGTTGAACTAAAAGGGGAGATTATTGAGTGTTAAAATACATTCGCAGGTACAGAGCCTGACATCTTGGGAGTGAGGACACTTGACTCCTGCAGGGTCCTCAGTGTGCCTCACTCACCCTCTCTCTCTCTTTTTTATATATATATATATATATAAATAAATATATATAGTTGAGAACTGTCCTGTATATAACAGTAATGTAGCAATAAATGTGCCATTTTTAATAACAGATTATACCTTTTCCAATGTCTGGCTTTTGAATATTGTATACATAAAAAGGAAAATAAAGGAAAACAATGTAATAAAGGGTTTACTGTAGTTCGGAAAATGAATTTGTTCATATTTGCTATTGTCAATTGCCGGTTAGGGGAACAAATTAGTTTGTGACAGCTTCATGATTATGCAACCAAGGCACCACATATAAATTCAAGACATGATACAAGTAAATGCCAGTTGATTTCATAAAGTCAACGCGTGCAGGACTGGAATATTTTGTTATTATTAATCTATTACCACATGGTTGCCTAAGGCAGAGTACACAGAGGCTTTAAAACAAATCTGTGTTGTAAACAGAGACCTTTGAAATGGTGGCCTGAAATGACCCGTAGCTGTGCACACAGTTTGTTAGTTATTTAAATACCAGGCATAAGAAAAGGCAGCCCAGGGTCCTTAACGGCCATCATTGAGTAAACCGTGTAGCTAAAGAACTACAACTGAGAGGTCACGATGGTCCAGAAAATACTAAATAAATTGGTCGGTACCAAGTACATTACTATTCTAAGGACGTGGTAAGTTTAGTCAACAACAGAGTAACGTTACTGTAGTAGAAATATTGTTTGAGTAACTTACTTGCGTCATGTTCAAAATGATATCAACGCCTCTGTGTCCTTATATGTTTTGCTTAATACAGTAGAATACAGTCTCTCTTACTAGCTAACTTTAGCTTAGCCTGCTTGTTTATTTTCTACTGACTTAGCTAGCTGGGCTTTTTAGCATGCTTTTCCTAGATAACTGAAGAGCTAGCTAGGAGGTAAGGGACGGTGTTAACATTGTCAACAAGTTGTAAGTATTGTGTTATCTTAAATGTGTCAGAGATTTAATTGCTAGGTAACCTTATCAAAATGACTGTAATGCCCTCAATAACGCTATCTCAGTACAGAACTGCTCATATTCCTTTGATCAAATATAGTGGTATATCAGTTTATTTATGAAATACTTGACCAGTTTATTAGTCTGATAAAATTCCAATTATGCTAAATCAAATATATATTATCAGAATTCAGCATGTGCGTTAATGCCATGATGTGTTTTTTTGGAACATTTTCTCCCTCAAATATGATGGTTTGCCTTTTAATGAAATTATACTTGACAGCTGTTTGATTTTGTATAACTATATTGAGAGCACAGCACTATAATTGACATTGCAATGTGCACACAGAGAAAAACTCAGATGGCCACTGCTGAACAGTAATTTATGAAGATTATTATTTATAATCAATTTGTTGATTAGCAAATAAACAAACATAAGTACTAATTCATTTTTAGAAGCTTTTCTATCAACTCACAATTTTTTACTATCTGTTTAATCAGAAATTCACTTTTGCCTATGTACGACAACTTAAACCAGTGTTCAAGCTTGTTTCATTTGGTTCTAGTTGTCAGTAATCACAAAACTTATGACTTATAATTATACTAATTATAATAATGAACACGTGAAAATAGCAACCACTGACTTAAGGTGGGAAAAAATATGTTTAAGTTCAAACTGCTGCAGTTGACAGTTCTTCAGAATATGAATATGGTAGCTTTTTGTGAGTTAACCACCATTACTGTGTCAGTTTGTGCATAGACTTAGGGAAGTCTGCATGCTGAAACTTAAAAATGCTGTCCTGACAAAAGTGTAAGACTTGTAAGAATATCATGCCACCTGAATTAAGTAGTATAACTATCCAAGTTGCTCTTGATATGTGTGTTGCAGTCAGTCCCATCAATGAATCCCATTGTTTTTTCCATCAAGGGTACCAAATATGGCTGCCTGGGGAACAGTTGGTGGAGTGGCGCTCATTCACTTCACAGACTGGCGATTGGTCCTGGACTATGTGCCATACATTAAAGGGAAGTTCAGCAAGGATGAGTAAAGTCCCACAAAACTAAATTGTGAGTGTATTGTTATTATAACCAACACTTGTGTAACTGAGCTTTTGTTCACACACTTTGTTTGCAATGTGCAGTTGGATTGCTCGTTAGCTTTAGCCCCACCCATGTACTCATGATAAGATACAGACAGGTGTAGGCCATGCCAGGTGTAGGAACTGAACATTCAAGTAAACACACTTGAGTATTGATTAAAGTTTCTGTCACCTTGCATACACTTGGCACTCAACTCATGCATCTGTAAAAGCAACCTCATACTGAGGCCAGAAATCCCCGCTATTCGAAAACATCTGTAGTGCTCACTAACAAAAGCTTATTGAAGGATAAAGGCCATAGAGTTCTTGTAGCTCTTGTAAGCTTGTTAAGATGACAACTGTGCAGACATAAAGGCTTCATGCCTCTAATCTGAAAGCTTTGCAAAAGGGTCAGATTAGTTTTAGAATAGAAACTGAGTCAATTTATGACAAAATAAAGGTTTAGAAAAAGTATGCATTGAGCAGAGCTGCCCCGACATATTTATTTCAATTTCAATTGTTCAAATATATTTTTGTGATGTAGTGGTTAGAGCTTGACTATTTTTTAAATGGTCAATTTAGATTTTTTTTCCCACTCCGTTCATAATTATGAATAATGTGACAATTTTGGTACTGGCCATTTGTGCTTTCCTACAATAATCAAGTATAATATCAGTATTATAATACTTATATTGCAATCTAAATCCCAGATAATATCCGTGATACCCATTCTGATATCACACCACAGACATTATATTGATATTTCCAAGCCCTATTAAAGTTTATACACCTTCAGAGCCCTCCTCACCATCCCGAACCCACAGCCACTTCCACCTTACCCCTTTAACCCCTACTTGGATGTGGTCTTGTCAGAAATCAAACCTCAGAGACAAGGAAGGATGTGCTTTTCTTACACACTGATGTGTTCATGTACAATTTGCTAACGAATGGGCTGTGTGTCTTGCCTACAGGACCAGGGCTTGGGAATGGGCACATGGGTGGATTGCTTACACAAGCAAGCTTAAGTATGATGCCCTGGCTCAACAATCAGTCACCAAGGGCTTGTTAGGAGTTTGGACTATGAGATGCACTCTGTATAAATGCTGTTTTTGATCCATTATTATTTAATGTGCATAAATCTTTATTTGCTCCAATGTGTCCAGTTATTCTGCAAAATGCCAACTATTAAAAAGTTTTGTTTAAATTGTTTGCTGAGAGTTTGTTTTTATCTATTTTGTGTTCAATGCTGATTTACTTTTCTTTTGCATGGAGCAGTTTTTCTTTTTTACACCTGATATTTGCCAGCTGGTCATGACTAATTGTACTGTACAAGTATTGTGAAATAAAAATGTATTGAGTATACTGTATATTTAAAGTCGGCGATAATACAATATATTTTTCATGCTGATTCACACATATTCACCGAGGTTCATGGGCCTAGTTGCACACTTAGAATACGCCAGGTTATATTCCTGTTATCAGCCAGGCTGCGAAATTTGCGTGGATAATGTCTTTCATTTCTCCCATCGAAGGGGGAGGGGACTGAAAGAGGAGAGGGGAGAAGGGATTTAACATAGCGAGAGGGAGAAAGCGAGATAGTGTCTTCAAGATGGATAAAAACGAGTAAGTACATCATATGAAGGCTTATGAAACAACCAACAACTGTATGCATTCTAACTGTATCGTTTGATGCGCGATATGTCGTTTTCATAATCTATTTGGAAAGTATGTTTATCACCGATCAGGCACTCTGGTTTCGCATTTGCAAATAGCAATGCTGTGGTCTTCAGCTAGGATGTCGGTCTTTTTTGTAGCATCATTTAAAATATGCTTTAATTTTCCTGATATTTACAGCTGATGTTGAGTTAAGTATGGAGTCGGTACAGTGCGTCGACAGTGTGCCATTTCGACAGATTTTAACCTTACAAAGCGGATCGCATTTTTTCTGCATCGTTGTTGCATACACAAAGCCTCCACAAATACATGCATATGCTTTTAAAATCGTGTCTGTGTTTTATCAATAAGATATACTTTGTTCATTCAAAAGCCGGCTCCAAGTCGGAATGACAACGGTATGCATTGTCGTAGTGAAACGGCTCTCCTATTTCACGTAGCCAACATGGAACTTTCACATTTTGTGTTACTGAGCATGCTACAAGTGAGGAACGCTATTTTACTACATCTAGTATTTTTAATTATTCAGCGGCGTCCATTATTGTTGTCACGGCATCTGCGTGATTACTATTTACGGTCTATTTGTAGCCGTAGCCTAATTTATGTTTCCCATAGGTTAACGTTGATGTAGCGCTAGCTACTAGCGTCAAGCTGGACAATAGAAAATAACACTTCCGGTAAACATTTCAAAACAAAAGACTAACTGACATAATTTATTTTGTTGTAAATGTTGGTGTTTCACCTTCACGTGACCTTTCTCGTGATGTGATCAGGGACCGGTTCTTGAATTGGATTAGGTTCAATAACCCAAAGCTTTGAGATAACCAAAGAGCTCAGGTTGAAAATTTTATTTAAACTAACGTTATATTCAAAGACTTGATAGACTATTTAAATTCAAGGGGGAAACATTGACATAAGCACTAACTAACTACTACAGTACTAACTAACAACTACAGCCTGTATAACAGCCGCGTTGGCCTATGTTTTCCTTGCGGATGTAGCCCTCGTGCCCCGTGCACGACAGGCAGGTAGTGATTTGGCCGAGTTCCGCGGCGGAGCGATCTGCGCGACGACAAAGAAACGAGATGTTGTTAGCAGGGAGATCCCATTACGGAGGACGCATGTTATAATATGGTCGAAACAAAAGCGTAAGAAGCGATAGGCCTGACATCCAAAAAATCCTTAAATCCAATCCGCAGTAACTTTTAGTGGATTTATAGGCTACTCGCGTGGGAAATGGAGAAGAAAAGGTGGGATTGCACTGCTCTCCCCAAGGGCTGGAAAATGGAAGAAGTGACCAGAAAGTCGGGTTTGTCAGCTGGAAAAAGCGATGTCTATTATTTTAGGTACTAAACGAACGAGGGCTTGCAAAACTTATAGGTGCACAAGACACCGAGTTTGCGCACGGAAACAGACAGCGGTATGATAAGGGGGGACGGTGGTCTGTATAAAGTTTGGGATGGGGAGGGGGGGGGGGGGGTCTGTTTGCAGCCGGGTAACAAGGCCAGCCAGGCCAGCTCCTCTCACAAGTGTTAAGATAAGAAGCAGTCTGTCCAACCGTGCAGGCTAGTAGTAGCAGCTCCTGGCGAGGCCTTTTGATGAATAAAACTCGGTGTCATCTCAGTTAATACTCTTTATTTCCCATTGAAGTGAATCTACAAAGACAGATTTGTTTTCATTTAGCAGAGGAGAAGAGCAAGATGAGGAACAGAGGCAAGAGAGGGGGGAGGCGGGTCGGTTGTATAGTTTGTGGTAGGCTAACTGTACACTCATACTGGTGTTAACTGTGGTTTGTGATGATGTAAGATACATTTGCATGAGTTACTAGCACGTAACCACCCACAGATCTTCCTTTTGTTGGTCATTGCTCAGGCTAATATTGTTTCCATTCTGAAACATTTGGTCCAGTGTTACTATTGCCTTGTTTACGTGTTCACTGGTTTTTAGGGGTTCATTTTAAGGCTGTATATATAATGTTGTTAAATATGTTTTTATATGTAGTCTGCTCATTATACAAAAATGTGTGCAGCTTAGATACCAAGGCTAAGGTAGAGTGTTTATCAAAGATTGCATCCATTTCACAAAGTAATGTGATTTTTAGTGTCATTGCCCACTTGAATGTGATCTGCTTCTGTTTGCTTTTGACCTGTTGCATGTTGTGGTCCATGTTTGTAATGTGTCTGTGTTAGAAGTGTGACCTGTCACGTTTAGCTTCCCTGCCGTCGTCTCTGTATTTTCTTTTTTTTTAGTCTTGCTACCTTTTCTGTTTTTGTTTAAGATGATTCAAGTATAACAGTAGTGTTTCTCATGTCTCTGCCTCCCCACCAGTCCATCTGGGAAGAAGTTTCGGAGCAAGCCTCAGCTGGCCCGTTACCTTGGTAACCAGATGGACCTCAGCTCCTTTGATTTCCGCACGGGGAAGATGCTGATGAGCAAGCTGAACAAGAACCGTCAGAGACTGCGTTATGATAACAACAACCAGAACAAGGTGAGGCAAACAAGCTCATGATGATCTGCCTCTGACCGCCAAACGCTGACACTACACAAACACTAACCGTAGTATGATCAAACGTTAACAGGTCGAGCTGCAAGTGAAACCCCCACGCAGAAACATCAATTGCAGACTAGAACCAACCACTCGTTTAGTGACTTTAATATAGGTGCGCGTTTGGTTGCTTGGTTGCATCCTTTAAACAAAAGTGGTGTAGTCCAACAGCACCATGAACAAGGCAACATTTTATATAGCTTGTCAATCTTTTTTATTACTCTAGACAACTAACTACTTATCCATACAATACATACAAATACCTATGTAGGTTAGACAAGACAAAAAAACTGATGCCCTATTTTAATCTTCTGAAACTTTGCTACTCATCAGACCTGGAGGGAGACTAATGTAGGAGCAGGTTTATCTTTTCTAAAATGAGTTGTCACCAAACTCTTTGTTGCATTTTGTTTTTTAATAATCACTTTTTTAATGGACTTGTAGATTCTCAGGCAAATCTGGTATAAAAAGTTTAATGAATAATTGTATGTAATGGCAGATTATGTTGAACATCAGTAACTTAAACAACAGCAAAATTATTATTTGTTTCCTTTCAGAGTTGATTTTGTATGCTGCATCATTTCAGTTAACTGGTTTGAGCAGTGGGGCTTAGAACATAGGCCTCTACGTGCTGTGTGAATGATGTCTGCTCGCGTGGTTGTAATCAACAGTCTTGTGGAATAACTGGTCATATTTTTGTCTATTTGCCCCTTCACATTCTCCTGTCCACCCTGGCCTCATCCTCCCTCTGTGCTTGATATTTTTAAGGGCAAACCTGACTTGAACACATCACTCCCAGTCAGGCAGACAGCCTCGATCTTTAAGCAGCCTGTTACCAAGGTTACTAACCACCCAAACAACAAAGTGAAGACGGACCCTCAGAAAGCTGTCGACCAGCCCAGACAGGTGAACAGTCTCCGTCTGTTACCGTTAACACCATCCCATACAAACCAGAAACCCCTGATATCTGATGCTTTGCTAATGCTGGATGGGAATGTGCTGCTTTGAAACTGGATGGACCAGACCAGAGTTTTATTATTTTAATGGTGTATTCGTTTTTTTTGTTTGTTTTTTTCTGTACTGGAAGCAGCGGCATATTTTCATTTAAATGTTTTGGTTTATTTGTGTCAAAACTGCCTGCTGCTAATATTACTCTGTTTTTTGTCTACAGCTATTTTGGGAGAAGAAACTCAGTGGTCTTAATGCTTATGACATTGCCGAGGAGCTGGTGAAAACAATGGAACTACCTAAAGGTCTGCAAGGTAATATACACAAGTTAAATATGATGATATAAGATATAATATGTAACTAATTCTCAGCAGAGTTACAGCTTTGGTGTTTCTTCAAAATGTCCTTTTTAACCACGCGTTTGGTCCTTCAGGTGTCGGTCCAGGCTGCACAGACAAGACTCTCCTGTCGGCCATTGCGAGCGCTCTGCACACGAGCGCTGCTCCCATCACCGGCCAGCTGTCTGCAGCTGTGGAGAAGAACCCAGGAGTCTGGCTCAACACCACACAGCCGCTGTGTAAGGCCTTCATAGTCACTGATGAGGACATCAGGTGGGCGATCACAGAACACATCCGCACATGGATCACCTGTTGTTGTTGTTCTTGTTGGTGGTGATGTTTTTTTTTTTTTGTACTAGGTATTAGAAGCTGATTATTAATTGCTGGAGCCAATATCAAGTCAGATCCAAAATTCTGTTTTCTCATTTGAACTTTTTGCTTTGAGCAAAAAAGGTATCCGCATGTGTGTGCCTGTGAAACACTTGTTACAAATATTGCTCAGATCTCCTTCAGTGTATTTAAAAACAGGAAATAACTACAGGCAGTGTGAATAATGGCATATTTTATCTGTTTTTCCCAGTTCATGATATATGGGCTTCCATTTTATATGCTGAAGCACAGTAACCACAAAGGCTGAGTCACAAAGACATAATGGAGAAATCTTTGGAATTTGAAGATTTCTTCATTCCTTTTTGTCTTCTTTTGCCCCCCTCCCTTAAGTTGACAGAGTTGAGTCTGTTCCACAGTCCATAACAAGTGACCCTGCTCTTTGTAAAAACACACCATCTGTTCAGTGCTGATTCAGTGGCAGCTGTAACTGCCAACTGTAACGGCTTCCTGTTGTGTTTGTGTGTAGGAAACAGGAGGAGCTGGTGTACAGTGTGAGGAAAAGGCTAGAGGAGGCACTGATGGCTGATATGTTGGCTCATGTCGAGGAGGCTGCCAATGAGGGAGACACTCTGAAGGAGGAGGGCAACGGCAGTGAAGATATGGAGAGCGTATAGCACAGGTTGGTTAAGGGACAATTTAGGCAAATTATGTCGACAATGTATTACCTGTCCCACCTGTGGCTAGCTTGCTGTAGGTAAAAAAGGCATATGAGTTTTGTACTTAGTGCATATATTCTTACACAATATAAGATGCAACCTAGCAGTCTAAAAAACTAGAGAATGTTTTTTTTTTTTTCTTCTTCTAATTGTCAATCCTCTCCTCTTGTAGGGTTTTGTTCAACACCTGTACACGTGACCATGAGCAGTCGGAGCCATACAGCAGTCCTGCCCTGATGAACTGTCCCCGAGTATCTGCGTCCAACTTAAACCTTAACCCGACTTACACCACTCCAGTTCAACCTAAAGAACTGTCTTCTCCTCTCCTGAACCCACAAACGCTTGGCGTCTCAAATGCGTCTTTTTATCATTAACTCCACTGGATGGGACTCATTGACTTCAACTGCAATTAAATTACTCGACGTATTTCTGAGCTCAGTTGATTTTTTTTTTGACTGACATTTAAAAAAAATTCCCTTGAACTTTCAAATATTAAAAATAATTTATCTACATTGTGACAAATTCAGTATTTGATGAGAAGTGTATTTTTTACTGAAAGGCTTTGAGTGGGTTTGTATTTTTTGTGACAATCATGTCAAATTCAAACATTGTATGTCAGCAAAAAGTTGATCTGGGTGCTTTTTGTTTGTTTTGGGCAGATTGGAAATGAATGTTTTGTATCTTTGGCTCTTGAATTTTATGATGCACTCCACAAGTTGTCAGACACAAAACACTGTCTTTTCTAGTGCAACCAGTTGAGATGTAACTATACTGAGTTGATCTCATTTAAATTAGCATCGGTGCCAACCTGCAGGCCGGCTGATGTTACTAATGCAAATGGTGAAGTTTTTAATCCCTTGTACATCCATTGGAGGGGATAGAGTCAAGTTTTTATTGTTGTAATTTCAAGGAAATATTGTACTTGATGACAGCTGTGTCATCCTGTGACTCATGTTCAGTATTGACCCTAAAGGAGACATGTCATTTTGAAGAGGGTTGTTTGAAGTGCGTTTAACTAAAGTCTGCTTGGTATTTTACCCTAAGCGTAAAATGTGCTGTACACATGATGGTGAAGAAATGACTTGAAACTTCTATCTATTGTACAATTATGTTTTGTAGTCCTAATCATTATTGGTGCTTACTGTGAAACATCGCTGTTTAGTCTTTGTTTCTATCAGTTTCAGTCCACATTTCTTTTTAATGTGTCAATGTTACCACACACATGCTGCCTCTTGGTACACTCACGCACAGAATTGGTGACACAGCAAATTACAGTTAAGAAATTGAGTTTTAATGTCATTTAGCATCTGAGGAATAATGATTTTGTATTTTTTTTTTTTTTTTATCCCTGTCAAGGATTAATGGTAAATAATGTATCCAGCTGAAATCATGAATATCCCTTTTCAATATCAGCAGGCTGATTGCTGAAATGAATTTGATTGTATTACTTATTAAAAATGAGTTGATATGTCATTAAGTCTGCTGCTAGTGTGTCTTTTTTTTTTTTCTTTAGAAAGTATTTTCTGTGTTGAGATGTATCTGATCCCCCAAAAGTACATCTTCTAAGGGCCACCCGGTCTGGCAGTAATGATTCACATTGCACATTTAAATGGAGAATCCCCTCCATCCAATCACTGCATCCTCTCACAGATTAACAGTTAACTTGTCTTTGTGAGCCTGGACAAAGTGCAAAATACGGTGACCAGGACACAAAGTGGCTGTTCTGCAGAGTTGTGGAGGATACAGACTTTTCAGAGGGACGTGCTGATGTTACCCCTGTTGATTATTTTTTAAATGATGTCTATCTGCATGCTTTAAAGTAGTCAAGATGACATCACTGGAGCTATACAGCAAGGTAAGACTGTATTGAGGGCCTACCATTTGTAGGTCCGTAAAAGAAGAGAATTGATTATGATATAAAAACTATATTGCTAATGAGGTTAGCATGATTGTGTTTGCATGACATATCTGGTATGTGTGTCAGCCTTTCCCATCATGTCATGTCAATTTTTTATAAAATGTTTTCATTTTAGTGAATGATTACTGGTAGAAGAAGTGGTAGTTACTCTCTTATATTTTTCAGCCAAAAGGTTACAGTTAATGATAGATTTGCTGTGACCAAATCTACAAATCTGTGTTTTTATTTCTGTGAACTTGGTGGTCAATAAGTGTGGATTAATTTCTAAAATGCACACATTAATAAGCAAATTAGATATGTTAGAAGTAGGTAATGGCTAATCCATGCGGGCAATTTAGAGTAGGATGACCAGTGTTAATTTTTAACACTGTTTAGGAGCCTTTTATGCTGATGGATGACAAATGTCTTGTCTGGGTGGGGCCAGGAAGTGTTACATGTACCTGAACAGTGTCAGGAGAGAAAATGAAAAATGAAATAAAAATCTCTTCTTTTCTGCACTCTAACCATACCGAGTATTTTCAACCTGCAGCATCTCTTTCACTCTTCACACTCACCTGAACCAATCTGTTCCTTTGCTAGGGAGCATGTGTGTGGGTTCCTGACCCAGATGCAGTTTGGGTGTCAGCCTTGCTCCTCCAGGACTACAGTCCTGGAAAAAAACATCTACTGCTACAGCTCTCTAATGGAAAGGTGAGACATGCAGTAAGATTATATTATCCAAATATCAATGTGAATGCTCTAGTATCATGGTCCTCATAAAACAGCATAAGCCCCAGTGTCCTCTCTATATTTTTACACAAGAACCCCTAACTTCCTTCTCTATTGGTAGGAGACCCATTATCCAGTGGTGTCCCATTCTGATCTCCCACCTCTGGGGAACCCCGACATCCTGGAGGGGGAAAATGACCTGACAGCTCTCAGCTTCCTCCATGAACCTGCTGTCTTGCACAACTTGCGGGTTCGATTCCTGGACTACAGCAGCATCTATACGTACTGTGGTGAGCACTAAACTGGCAAAAACAGACAGATTTAAGGAAGTCTAGCTAAAATAGGGATGATTGTCTGAAAGTCGGACAACATTAGTAACAGACGGTCTTTCAGATTTGTACTGTCAGCAACAAACAGCTCCTCAGTGCTTCTGTCTGCATTATCACAGCTCATAATGTCAACTATATTACAGTAGGTCAAAGGTTGAGCCAGGGAGCCAACTCCCTCGCTGCTACTGGTTCAAGATGTAATTGCATATTACTATTTAGGTAATTTAATCCTAGATAAGATTACATTTGTGTAGTTTTGTCAATGGCAAATGTTTTGTTTTACCCTTAAATCCCTATACATTTCGAAAGGTTGTGTGTTTATTTCCACTATAATTATGAGTGACATGTGCTTCGTTTAATTTAGACTTAAAATAGACGGAGTGAGTTTTAGGAGATGTTCCTCATTTGGATTTAAGTGCAGATGAAAATGATATAGCTATTGCAAAATATTTCTATCAACATACAGATTCCCTTGCTGATGGGGCTTTCTTTTCCTGTCCCTCCAGGTATTGTGTTAGTGGCCATCAATCCCTATGACCAGCTCCCCATATATGGAGAAGAGGTGATCGATGCTTACAGCGGCCAGGACATGGCCGACATGGAACCTCACATCTTTTCTGTGGCCGAGGAAGCCTACCGCACTATGACCAGGTCAGAGGTCAAAGGCTAGGGGGTCATGTTACAACAAATTGTATACAGTAGAACATATACATATACAGTAAGAATATGCTCCTATACTGTCTTGTTTATGGTGCACTGCAACAACACTGATGAACTGACTGAACTGTCTCAGCATAACTTCACTGCATAGGATTTGATAATCACACTATCTGTGTATATAGGGAGGAGAAAAACCAGTCTATCATCATCAGTGGAGAGTCTGGCTCAGGAAAAACAGTCTCAGCCAAATTCACCATGCGATACTTTGCTGTGGTTGGAGGAGCAGCACAGCAGACCAGTGTGGAGGAGAAGGTTTTGGCTTCCAACCCAATATTGGAGGTGACGGTTGAACACATTTTTTACTTTTCCTGTCAATAATGTGTTTGTTTTTTTAAATATACAAACAACGCATCATTTTGTCTACAGTCGATTGGGAATGCTAAAACCACACGAAATGACAACAGTAGTCGTTTTGGGAAGTACATCGAGATCGGCTTTGGCAGAAAAGGGAACATCATCGGGGCAAACATGAGGACGTATCTGCTGGAGAAGTCAAGGGTTGTCTTCCAGGTAAGCTCTAAAGCCAGAGTGATGATGAAAACAGTTTTTGCACATAAGAATCTTTCATTTGTCAAAAGGTGAAATGTTACACACCTATTTATTATGCATCTGTTCATGAACATTGTCTGTACGTTTGTGTGCATATAAGGCATCAGCAGAGAGGAACTACCACATCTTCTACCAGCTGTGTGCCTCCAGGGAGTTACCTGAGATGAGAGCCCTTAAACTGGGTGAGACTTAATCACAAACAACCCTCTCTGCTTGTTCTCAAATGTTCATTCACGTTTTGTGTATTATAATATCCACGTTGCATGCAGTCTGACTGTGCTTTGTGTGTTTGCTGAAGATGCACCTGAGCATTTCCGCTACACCAGCCAGGGAGGAGAGATGCAGATTCCTGGGACTGATGATCTGTCAGACCTGGAGCGCACTCGCAATGCTTTCACCATCCTGGGTAGGCACACACACACAGACACACAGACACACACACACACACACACACACACACACACACACACACACACACACACACACACACACACACACACACACACACACACACACACACACACACACTGCATGACCAGTGGTGGAAGAAGTATGTAGAATCAGAATGTTGTGTTGTGTTAACTCTCTATACATAGACAAATAGTAATATAGACACAATAAATACAAGATAAATACAGATGGAGAGGGATGTGCAGTGCCAAAAGTAATAGTGCAAAGTAGTGTGCAAGATACATATTGGAATGATAAGTATGAAATGTGTAGAGAAGTGAGTGAGTGGCCAAAGTGAGGATGACCCCACTTATCAGCAGTTCAGTAGAGGGATGGCAGTGGGAAAGAAGCTGTTCTTATGTCTGGTTGTTTTTGTGCCAGGGATCTGTAGCGCCTGCCAGAGGGGAGGGGGTTAAAGAGAGTGTGTGCAGGATGTGTGGGGTCTTTGGTGATGTTCTCTGTCCTCTTCCTGGTCCTACCAGTGTACAAGTCCTGGAGGGAGGGCAGGGGGGCACCAATGATTTTTTCAGTTGTCCGAATTGTGTGTTGTAATCTGTGTATGTCCTTTTTTGTGGCTGCCCCAAACCAAACGGTGATGGATGTGCAGAGCATGTAGGTCCTTTACTTAAGTAAATGTACTAATACCACACGGTAAAAATAACTCTGTTACAAGTAAAAGTCCTGCATTGAAAATGTTACTTACGTTAAAGTATGTAAGTGTCATAAGAAAAATTTAATTAAAGTATTAAAAGTAAAAATACTCAATGCAGAAAAATCCTCACATTTTTTGAAAGATAATTTTTTGGGCTATTTTTAGGCCTGCTGACAGCTGAAGAAATGAAAGGGGAGAGAGAGGGGGGAATGACATGCAGCAAAGGGTCAGAGTCAAACCCGCGGCTGCTGCGTCGAGGAGTAAACCTCTATATATGGGCGCCCACTCTACCAACTGAGCTATCTGGGTGCACAAAATCCTCACATTTAAGAAGCAGGAAACGATCAAAACAGTTATGTCAATCAACTAATTATAATCTACATGTGTTTGTTGTGCAAACATCTTGATTTGTAAAGTAACTAGGAACTAAACCTGTCGGAGTAATGTAGTGGAGTAAAAAGTACAATATTTCCTTCTGAAATGTAGCGGAGTAGAAGTAGAAAGTGGCATGAAAAGAAAAGACTCAAGTAAAGTATTACCCACCTCAAATTTGTACTTAAGTACAGTAGGCTACTTGTGAAAATGTACTTAGTAACATTCCACCACTGATGTATACACAATGATGTTTGAGGATCCAACTCTTCAGGCTCTGGTAAGATTTTTATGTAACTGAATCATGGCATTGCTTATGAAGATGTTGGTGTATTTGTTGAAATTGCAGATGTGCAGCCTGACCAACAGATGGAGCTCTTCCGGATCCTGTCAGCTGTTCTGCACCTGGGAAATGTCAACATCCAAGCCAGTGGGAGAAGTTCTGACCGGAGTTATATTGATGTAAGAAATGTATTTCTAATGTTATCTATGTCTCATCTTACCTATACTGCCTTAGTTCTTCTATACATATGCTTTTTCTCTCAACTGCTTTATCATATATCATATATTTCCTCTATCAGTGCATATAGTATACTGTTCCAGGTATATCTGAGTCTTTTGTTTTTTCTCAGGTAGACGACCGCCCTCTGGCTGTCTTCTCCAAGCTGTTAGGAGTGGAAGGACCTCAGATAGCCCACTGGCTGTGTCATCGCAAACTGGCTGTAGGTGGAGAGATGCTGGTCAAACCTGTGTCCGGTCAGCAGGCCATAGAAGCCAGAGATGCACTGGCCAAACATGTTTATGGCCAGATGTTTGCATGGGTTGTCCAGAGGCTCAACTCTGCTCTGCGCACCCAGAGGGGACAGGCCAAATCCTTTATAGGTGTACTAGACATCTATGGGTGAGTGATGAGCTTTGTAAAACTGGATACAAATTATTTTTGTGGCCTTATTACAACTCTAAAGTTTGCTTTAGTATGGTGTATTCTGAAGTGTATTGTGTACATTATCTTACACAGTTGGACTGACAAGTCTTTTTTCTCGGAGCAGGTTTGAGACCTTTGACCGGAACAGTTTTGAGCAGTTCTGTATAAATTATGCAAATGAGAAACTGCAACAGCAATTCAACAGGGTAAGTTATGTGACAGGCAGACATGTCTGTTATTCTTGTTAAACTCTTCAGGGAATCAGCTCTATCACCACTGAACTCTATCATCGTAAATTCCAACTGAGTTTGATTTAATGATAACAATACTACAAATAATGCATCAACAAATGTTTCTTTCCATCATTTTCTTTCACTGTTAAAGTCCATCTTGTTTTTTAGTTTTACAAGTTATTGCACATTTGAATGCATGTGTGGAATACTCTTTGTCTCCTACAGTGGTGTGGTGTACTTCTTTAGGGGTGAAATGTTTTCAAAATCACGTTAAATTATTCAGATTTGGGGGTTGTCTTCCTCATACAGAGGTGCTGCTCTGTCTGGGCCTCTCTGTGATGATCTCTTCTTTATAGCCAAGCTTCCCTCACTGTTTTTATTCTCAGGATGGTCAGGTCGTCTGCCTCCTTGAACTTTCTATGTAGAGTCATTGCATTTTTTTTCTCATTTTTCCGCATCTTTAAGTTTTATATATTTTTGTGTTTGTCTGCAGCATGTGTTCCACTTGGAGCAGGAGGAGTACGTCCGGGAAGAGCTGGCCTGGAGCAGGATTGAGTTCAGTGACAATCAGCAGTGCATCAATCTAATAGAGGGACAGCTGGGACTGTTTGATCTTTTAGACGAGGAGTGTAGGGTCAGTCATGCTGTCTCCCCCCCCCCCTTATCTGTCTCTTTGTTAGTCTTGATTTGATCTTTTCTTCTCCTCTGTTTGTTACATCTCTCACACACATTTGGCACAATCTTCACATTACACTAAGTGAAATGCAAAAATGTTCACTGTTATTTTAGGCACTGGATGGTTTTAAATTTTTTAACTCACTGGTTTTAGTAATATTCACCCTCTAAACTCTAGTCTCTGTGATCATTGTCTGTGTTTTTCGTCAGATGCCCAAAGGTTCAGATGAGAGCTGGGTGCAGAAGCTGTATGACCAACACCTGACCAACAAGCCCCACCCTCACTTCCAGAAACCTCGCATGTCCAACAGCGCCTTTGTCGTTCTGCACTTCGCGGACACAGTGAGTGATGAAGGTCAACACACAGAGAAAGTGTAGTGAATCTGTGTTAGGACTGTAGCTCAAGTCTTAATATGTGGAAAAAGTCTCTTCTCATGTTTATGTTAATATTATTAACAGTTTTCATTTGTTTTTTTTTCATCAGGTGCAATATGAATGCAATGGCTTTTTGGGCAAGAATCGAGATACAGTCTTTGAGGAGCTCATTAACATTCTCAAAGCAAGTCAGGTAGATATTTGTTACGTATTCAATTTTCATTTCATTTCTATGTGACTGTGTGATCACTAACTTGTGTCTGTGTGTGTTCATGTGTGTGTCAGTCTGAGCTGGTGGCTGAGTTGTTCCAGCAGCAGGGAAATGTTTCCTCTGTGGCTAATGGAAGTGTTCGTTCAGGGAAAAGAGCCACCAAAGAACATAAACTGACGGTGGGCTTCCAGGTGAGCTGTTATGGCTTTGTTCTCATGTTCACTTCATTTTTGGTGCAGCAAACTTTAACACTATGTTTTTGGTGCCTGTCAGTTCCGTCAGTCTTTACAGATGCTAATGGACACTCTGAACAGCACCACTCCTCACTATGTCCGCTGTATTAAACCCAACGACCTCAAAGAACCTTTTATGTATGTCTTTGTTTGGCCCCTCTTTACAAAATTAAAAGTTGATGCATTTGATTTTGTGTTGTCCCTGACACTGGTGTGTGCACCAAGCAGCCTAATAGCCTCGCTTTGTTAGGTTTGACCCCAGGAGGACAGTCCAGCAATTGAGAGCCTGTGGGGTGCTGGAGACAATTCGCATCAGTGCTGCAGGTTTTCCATCCAGGTACGGAGTACTTCCTAGACATTCAGTGAACTCTGTATAGCTCTCGCACAGTATGAGAACTCAGTCTTTAAAGTCATGTTAAGAAAGTCATATAAATATATATATAAATAAATAAATATCAGATGTTGCACTTCTTCTCTTCTAAGTCATTGATGAAAGACATATTGACCACAGTTGGGTTTTCTTAAAGCGCCTTAATCTTAAAGGACTAAACCAACCATTTGTGGTTAATAGACCATTATGTGTACCTTGTAGAAAATAAGGTCACAGATTTATTTCCTACCTTTTAGGCAGCATTTGTTTCAGATTGTGGTTATATGGTATAGCATTTTACAGAGACATAACACATGCTTGAGATAGATAATCCATGACAATAACAATTTGTCTTTATTGATTTACTTACTTATTTACTGTTTGTGTTCAATGTTTCACCTATCGGGGCGCCCCGGTGGTTCACCGGGTGGAGCGCATACCATTGGGGCTGAGTCCTTGCTCGGGTCCGGCCCAGGGCCCTTTGCTGCATTTCTTTCACTCACTCTCCCCTTTCCTCTCTGTCACTATCTATCTATCTATAAAAGCATAAAGTGCCTAAAAATATCTTTTCCAGTATCCAGTATTTTAGATTCAGCCCCTGAACCTATAAATGATAAACAAACATGGATGTTGAGGAGTAATGCAGATTTGTTGCAACAACTCTCACGTCTCATATGTCCAAGTTTCATGAATGCACCCACAAGTCAAAACAATCCCTAATGGGTAAAAGTGTTACCAAATGAGCATAAAATAGTATAAATGTCCAGTAATGTAATTATATGTGTCTCTTTGTTAATGCTTTATATTTGTATTTTCCCTACAGTGAACTATTCACTAGAGTCAAAATATGTAAACGAAAAAATTTAATTGAAGAGTGGACCAAAACAAAAAGACAGAAACTATCTTAAAAGAACTAATAAGATGTTTTCTCTAAGATTTCTGTTCAAAATCTTTGTTTCCAGATGGACCTACGAGGAGTTCTTCAGCAGGTACCATCTTCTGCTTCGAGGTTCTCAGGGCCAGGATCAGGCCCAGGCCTCGTGCAGACAAGCCCTGCCTCAGCTCATCCCAGACCCAGACCAGTACTGCTTTGGAAAGACCAAAGTATTTTTCCGGGCCGGTCAGGTGGCTATTCTGGAGAGGCTGAGAGCTGAGAAGCTGCGTGTTGCTGCTGTGATCATCCAGAGCAGGGTCAAAGGATGGCTGGCACGGATTAGATACACCAGGATCTGCTGGGCAACCGTCACCATACAGAGATACTGCAGAGGAGCTCTGGCCAGACGGTGAGGATAGAAGAAGATATATACATGTTGCAATGCAATCTTCATCGGTTTTCTAAATATTACAGTTTAGCCTCACTGCTCTATATTATTTCTTTAAAGGAAAGTGACTTTTTTATTGAAACTGATTTGTCAATGATAGCTAATTTAATTTAATCTTTTATATATAATTTTTTTTAATAAATTAATGAAATATTCAGTATAGCTAATGAAGACAGGTTTATGTTTAGAACTATTTCATGTGAGCTACAATGTATTTTACACTGCACAATAATCTGTGGAAACTAGAACAACTATTACCAGATCTGTTATTTTTCTGCATTTGTGTAAACTGTATCAATCTCCAACACAAAATTGCCAGACATAGCCCAAAACGTTTTTGTTAAAACACTTACATTTCCTCTTTGTGACTTTGGCTGCAGACTTGCCCTGACTCTGCGCTACACCAAGGCTGCTTTAATAATCCAGAAGACCTACCGCATGGTGATGGTCAGACAGCTGTTCCTCATGATCCGACAGGCCACCATCACCATCCAGGCCTTCACCAGGGGCACGATGGCGCGCCACAGATACAGACTGGTCAGCATTTAATTACAGCCTTAATCATTTCCTGCTTAACGTTGCACTTCTGATCTGTTTAGAAGAGAATGTAATTTTGACTACTAAGTTAAGTTATGTAGACATAACCTGAACTCATGTAAACCCTATTCTCCCTCCCCAGTTGGTGGCGGAGCGGGCTGCTGTATTGCTTCAGGCGAGAGTGCGTGGGTGGTTGGCGAGGCAGGCGTACAGGCGAGTACACGCGGCGGTGGTGTTCATGCAGTGCTGCGTGCGCCGCAGGGCTGCCAGGAGAGAGCTGATGAAACTGAAGACGGAGGCCCGCTCAGTGGAGAAGTACAGAGAGCTCAACAAGGGCATGGAAGTCAAACTGATGCAGCTGCAGCTGAGAGCAGACCAGGAGGTGTGTGAAAGGGAGTTTGATCCTGTGACGTGATCCTTGTAAGAGTTCATTTTATTTTCTGCTTCCTACACAATGAAGTTGTGTTTGTTTGTTTGTATTTGTCCAGGCCAGGGAGAGTGCAGCTTTGAGAGAGACCCTGCACGCAGAGCGAGAGGCCACCAGTGCTGAGCTGGTGGCCTTGAGGGCGACGGTACAGAAACTAGAGAGACAGAAACAGGAGAAGCCTCAGCCCTGCGCAGTCATTAGCGAGAAGAAGGTGGAAGAAAGAAGGAGAGCTGAAGAGAAGGCTGCCCAGGAGATCCTTCAACTCACACAAGTAGGTCTACTGACCCAAGAATAATTTGACACATTTTACACGGTGCTGGTGATTGTGTTATTATAAAACATGAAGAATACCAGATGTCTCATAATTAAAAAGAAAAAAAAAAAAAATCTCCTGACCAGCTGTTTATTCTCATCCTCTCTTATTGTCAAGGAGTTACAAGCCCTGCAAAGAGAAAAGGACCGTTGTTGCAAAGAGAGAGAGGATCTCTCTGCTCGCTTGTTTGAACAAGAAAAAGCACAAGAAGGTAGGTTCTTTTAACTTTGCAGCATCAAATGTCTGCATAGCTTCAAAAGTAAACCCTTGGTCTTCTTCCTCTCTTTTTCTTTGTGTGTGCGCAGAGCGTGTGCATCAAGCTGTGTCTCAGGCGGGTGCATCTCTGGGGGCGGCGCTGGATGAGGAGAGGAGAAAGTATCAGGGTCTCCTGAGAGAGTTCACCAGACTGGAGCAGAGATACGACAACCTCAGAGAGATGAGTCTGCTTACTGAGGTTCATAACTACACCTACAGACACACACAATACTATTTTGGTCTAAAACTCCATCCTTGGTTGCTGATGGTATTTTTTTTCTTCCTCACAACAGCACTCCAAGGGCCACAGAAGGACGGACTCAACCCAGAGTCTGAGGTTGGAGCCTCTCTCTCCCTCCCCCACTGCGTTGTCACCCCAGTCTCTCAACCCACTCTCACCCTTCCCATCTGCCTTCCCGTCCACGGAGGAGGGCCGCAGGGTCAGTGTGACGTCTCCGTCGTTGGAGCGGAGAGCCTCAGTGTGGAGCTTGGAAACGCCAATGGTGAGAGAGTGTAGGAGTAGAATAAACTCAAAGAACAATATCACAAAACTTCCCGCATGTTTGGTGGCAAAAACATTTTATGAGCATTGAGTTATGATTATTGAGTATGCGTGGGTGCTTTTCTAACTTGCAGCATTTGGAACATCAGGTCAGGCAACAAAAACGTGTCACACTGTGTTCATGTGTGTGTTGACAGGATCAGTTGATGGAGAGGATGGATGTGGCCAAAGACCCGGCAGTGAAGATGAAAGGAGAGGACCTGGCACATGCTTACGATGCTGTACGAGTGGCCAACAAGTCAGTCTGTCACTCAGTTTATCATCTTGCTTCCCCTTCGATTTTATGCTGTGATTTATATTTGTTTGGATGAACTCTGTGATCCTGTTTCATCTCTCCCCTTGTCTGTGTCAGGTTTCTGGAGAGCCAGCTGCGTAGTCGGCGCAGTCAGAGGGAGGAGGAGCTGGAGGCTCTGAGGTGCCAGCTTAGTCAAGCCATCTCTGGTTCTTCCTCTGCTGCACAGCGACAGGTATCGACTTATACGGAGTCTGCTGAAAGACTATGTATACATTCTAAAGTCTAAATTCTTCCCCTGAATTTAATATGCTCCCATCTTCCCAAAAGTCCCTTCCTACTTTTTTCCTAATCACCCCTTCTCTCTCTCATAATCACTCTGCAGTCTAAAAAGTAAGAGCAAGTGGATTCCGGCTGCTTGTAATCTTGTTAAAAAGTTTAAGCTTTTTCTACTGTTTCCACTGGAAATCAGTTTGGTTTCTGAGCATTGGCTATCAGCCACAAATCCTATGACTGTGTTTGTGTGTAAAGGAACTGCAGGAACTACTCGAGGCCAGAGAGCAAGAGTGTGTCAGATTGAGAAGAGAGCTTAAGGAGCTTAAAAACACAGTGTCACTCAGACGACTCCTGACACAAGGTAAGATTTCATCACAAGCTTAAATTCAGAGCTTATGGTTTGCTATGCACTTTCAGAATAAAGTGTTTAGTGGGTTTTCTTCGTCGCTGAAAAGATGCCATTTGTGAAATATGAAGTTTTCACCCAACATCACATATTTGGATCATTAACTTATGTTGTTAAATATGAGGTTAAAGGTCCCATGACATGGTGCTCTTTGGATGCTTTTTGGTGCAGAATTACAGCCACTAGAGCCAGTCCCACAATGAGCTTTCCTTAGGATGTGCCATTTGTGTGTCTGTTGCTATTGAGGAGGAGAGAGGGGGGGGTGGCCTTTACCAACTGCCACTTTGCTCGTTTGAAAGCTATGATGTCTCTCTCTTTCTCATGGGTTGGCCAAATTCTCTGGGCGGGCAAAGCAGAGAAAGGGGAGGTAACCTTGCTCCTTATGACCTCATAAGGAGCAAGATTCCAGATCGGCCCATCTGAGCTTTCATTTTCTCAAAGGCAGAGCAGGATACCCAGGGCTCGGTTTATACCTACCATTTCTAGCCACTGGGGGACCATAGGCAGGCTGGGGGAATGGGACCTTTAAAATGTACTTGAGTACACTCATCATCAGAAATATCATCACCAAGTTCTCCCAACAGCTTTCGCCCAAGAGACATCCTCCTGTCAGTCCCAACTGAAGCCAGCAACAGTCACTGGTCTGCTGGAATGTAGGAAGAGAGATGAAACCAAGCTCATCAAGAACCTCATCACAGGTAAAACAGTAAACGTTAGCAAACACTATATTTAGGTTTTAGTACATAGAAGCATTCAAACTTTTACGTCGAAAACACACAAAAGTAATTTGCATCAGGCTATAGTTTATAAGTCTTCATAAGTATGTAAGTTTAGTAGGAGAGTTTTTATTTAGAAATTCCTCTAAATATTTTGTTCTCTAAACCTGCATAAATTTTTTTATGTTGACATTGACCTAGAATACAAGCTGTTTCACATTTGGTGTACACATGACATGCATTATATTTAAAAGGAAACTTATCTTGCACCTCACATAACATTTAGTTTCCTCATCAATTAACCTGCTTACTATTTTCTTGATTATCCATTAATCATTTAGTCTATAAAATCTCACAAAATAGTAAAACATTGCCATTACACTCCTCAAGTATTTATCTATCTATCTATCTATCTATCTATCTATCTATCTATCTATCTATCTATCTATCTATCTATCTATCTATCTATCTATCTATCTATCTATCTATCTATCTATCTATATATCTATCTATCTATCTATTCATCTATCTATTCATCTATCTATCTATCTATCTATCTATCTATCTATCTATCTATCTATCTATCTATCTATCTATCTATTCATCTATCTATCTATCTATCTATCTATCTATCTATCTATCTATATATTCATCTATCTATCTATCTATCTATCTATCTATCTATCTATATATATATATTCATCTATCTATCTATCTATCTATATATTCATCTATCTATCTATCTATCTATCTATCTATCTATATATATATATATTCATCTATCTATCTATCTATCTATATATCTATATATTCATCTATCTACAGTGAGGAAAATAAGTATTTGAACACCCTGCTATTTTGCAATTTCTCCCACTTAGAAATTATGGAGGTGTCTGAAATTGTCATCGTAGATGCATGTCCACTGTGAGAGACATAATCTAAAAAGAAATATCCAGAAATCACAATATATGATTTTTAACTATTTATTTGTATGATACAGCTGCAAATAAGTATTTCAACACCTGTCTATCAGCTAGAATTCTGACCCTCAAACACCTGTTAGTCTGCCTTTAAAATGTCCACCTCCACTCCATTTATTATCCTAAATTAGATACACTTGTTTGAGGTCGTTAGCTGCATAAAGACACCTGTCCACCCCATACAATCAGTAAGAATCCAACTACTACCATGGCCAAGACCAAAGAGCTGTCCAAAGACACTAGAGACAAAATTGTACACCTCCACAAGGCTGGAAAGGGCTACGGGGAAATTGCCAAGCAGCTTTGTGAAAAAAGGTCCACTGTTGGAGCAATCATTAGAAAATGGAAGAAGCTAAACATGACTGTCAATCTCCCTCGGACTGGGGTTCCATGCAAGATCTCACCTCGTGGGGTCTCAATGATCCTAAGAAAGGTGAGAAATCAGTCCAGAACTACACGGGAGGAGCTGGTCAATGACCTGAAAAGAGCTGGGACCACCGTTTCCAAGGTTACTGTTGGTAATACACTAAGACGTCATGGTTTGAAATCATGCGTGGCACGGAAGGTTCCCCTGCACATGTCAAGGCCCGTCTTAAGTTTGCCAATGACCATTTGGTGATCCAGAGGAGTCATGGGAGAAAGTCATGTGGTCAGATGAGACCAAAATAGAACTTTTTGGTCATAATTCCACTAACCGTGTTTGGAGGAAGAAGAATGATGAGTACCATCCCAAGAACACCATCCCTACTGTGAAGCATGGGGGTGGTAGCATCATCTTTGGGGTGTTTTTCTGCACATGGGACAGGGCGACTGCACTGTATTAAGGAGAGGATGACCGGGGCCATGTATTGCGAGATTTTGGGGAACAACCTCCTTCCCTCAGTTAGAGCATTGAAGATGGGTCGAGGCTGGGTCTTCCAACATGACAATGACCTGAAGCACACAGCCAGGATAACCAAGGAGTGGCTCTGTAAGAAGCATATCAAGGTTCTGGCGTTGCCTAGCCAGTCTCCAGACCTAAACCCAATAGAGAATCTTTGGAGGAGCTCAAACTCCGTGTTTCTCAGCGACAGCCCAGAAACCTGACTGATCTAGAGAAGATCTGTGTGGAGGTGGGCCAAAATCCCTCCTGCAGTGTGTGCAAACCTGGTGAAAAACTACAGGAAACGTTTGACCTCTGTACTTGCAAACAAAGGCTACTGTACCAAATATTAACATTGATTTTCTCAGGTGTTCAAATACTTATTTGCAGCTGTATCATACAAATAAATAGTTAAAAAATCATACATTGTGATTTCTGGATTTTTTTTTTTTTTTTTTTTTTTTTAAGATTATGTCTCTCACAGTGGACATGAACCTACGATGACAATTTCAGACCCCTCCATGATTTCTAAGTGGGAGAACTTGCAAAATAGCAGGATGTTCAAATACTTATTTTCCTCACTGTATCTATCTATCTATTAATCTATCGATATATCGATCTATCTTTCTATATATTCATCTATCTATCTATCTATCTATCTATCATAGTGACTCCTTGAACAAACGTTTTAAGAGGACTCTTTAAATGCTTTCGAAACTCGTCTATGGGATGTTGCGACCACAATTTTGTAGCGTTGCGTCTGAGGATGATGTGACACAAGAATAAACTTTAACTTCAACTAACTCTTCTATGGCTGACAAATATGACCTGGCCATGTTCACCATGTCATTGCTGCTCTCTGTCTGTGGCCCAGACATCCGTGTCGACAGCGCCCTGTCTCTGCCTCCTGGCCTGCCTGCCAGCGTGCTCTTCCTGTGTGTCCGTCAGGCCGACTGCAGCGGAGACCAAACGTACGCCCGCTCACTTTGTAGCGCTGCTGTCACTGCTATAAAGGCAGCTCTGAAGGTAACCTGAGCTCTAAGTCTGCTTGGTGCGCCATATGCTTGAGGTTTAATGTGTAAGGGCAGATCACATCATGTCGGGTAGCTGGTCACTAAGAGGGAAGCTGACTTTGAAACCCTTTCAAGTGATTGTTTGCGGATTGTTTTGTCCAACAATCTGGCCCCTTAAAAAGTCAACCACAGCAAAGCCGATATACCTCTCACATGCACGTGAGAGCACATAGCAGCACTGATATATCTTTTTTTAGATTAGTGTTGATCTTCAAGTGACAATATAACCTTTCTTCATCCTATCTGTCCCTGCAGAAACATAGTAACGATGTAAATATGACAGCTCTGTGGCTAAAAAATGCCTTTCTGCTGCACGACCTGTTGACCCAGCACTCCCCGAAACAGGTAGGATGAACATGTATTTATTATTATTTACATGTTATTAACTGGGAGCATCTTTGTTGTCTTGCACAGAGTCCAGTCTCTGATGAATATAATTAATAGAACATAATCTTTGTTGTAGTTGGGGATTCTTTGATATCAATACATTTTACTACCTGAATGAATGCATGGATAATTACTTTTCAGACCCTTGACTCAGACGAACTGGTTCCATTGGCGGCTGATCTGAGTGACTTGATCCGCACCCTGAGTGACCTCTGTATCCAGGCCTATCAGCAGCTCCTCTCCATCACTGAAAAACGCCTACAAAACATCATAGGTACCACTATAATGAAAACAACACTGATTCTATTAATGCTCCCCCCCCCCCCCTCTTATGCTACCTCCTGCTCCCTCTTTCCTTCAGTCCCTGCTCTGTTGGAGAGCGAGACCATCCCGGGTCTGTCTGGATCGGCAGTTAAGTTGGGAATGTCCAGAAAGCGAGCAGGTTCTGACCCCAGGACTGTAGGAGGTGATGCTCCCACAATGGCGGCAGTGCTGAGGGAGCTAGGAGCCCTTCACACCGCTTTGTCCCATCAGGCTCTGCCCCCGTCACAGATGGAGCAGGCCTTCCACCAGCTCACCTACCTCATCTCTGCCTCCGCTCTCAACAGCCTGCTGCTGAGGAAAGACATGTGCTGCTGGAGTCGTGGGATGCAAATACGGTAGAAATTTACATATGAACAATTTTTTCATATCATTTTGTTGGTTTGTTTGTCTGTTAGCAGGTGTTGTGGAAGTTTCTTTTGCAGCAGGAGTAAAGTTTTGAAAGTTTGGTAAAGTGAAACAAATAAGACAGTCGAAGACTAAAACCATGTTAGGTTTTTGTATTTTATTAAGATATATTTGCAAATATAGGAGGAACACAGTTTCACAAAAAGCACAAATCAGCTCAGTGTGGAGTCAGTTCCTCAGTGAGTGAAAAGAAACACTTAGTTTATATGCACAACAAGAAAAAGAGAGTGACAATCACACATGTTCTGGTCTAAACATGACTTTGCATTTCCCACAGGCAACATAAAGATAAAGATATTTTACTGTGGCCTTGTACCTTTATCGGTTCAGACAAACAGTGCTCACATTATGTTCCAGACTTGGGGGCTCTCACTTAGTTTAGTGAGAATCAGAATCAACATGTGGAAATGAGATAAACTCTCTTTCAGTATTGTAAGAGAATCAAAGTAGAAAAAAAACATAAAAATATAAGGAATTATAAATGTAATTTTGCCATTACACAGGATTATGGAAGAACTTGTGGCCTGATTGTCATTTAACTTGGTGGGATGGTGTAGCATGGGCCAAGGAAGAACCCTTTAAATTTTGAAGCAAATCGAATCACAGGGCGGATGCAAAAAATATTTTTCAATGTTGTTAACGTTGCGAGATAGGGCGTTTGTGCTTCATTCATGTGTTATAATTTGAATAATCGAGAAAAAAAAGGGTTCCAGACTTGTCAAATTCACACTGCATTAATATTGTAAAATAGGGCATGCTTTGTCAGAGGCTTGCATTCTCAGAATGCCCTTCTAGTTTAGTATTATATATTTATTGTTATCTATAAATTGGTTTTCAATTGAATATCCAGAAATTATACTATATCCCTTCCTTTTTTTATTATTATTTGTTTCTGCATTTTCACCTTTATTGTGGAGTTGATAATAAAGCTGAGACAGGAAACAAGGGGAGACAAAATCTCACTGCCGTGTTAAACTGCCAGGTTGTCGCATGACGTTTTTATGCAATATCATACTATGACTTTTTGTGACATACCATACTATGACTTTTTGTGACATACTATACTATGACTTTTTATGACTTTTTGTGAAATACCATACTATGAGTTTTTATGACTTTTTGTGACATACTATACTATGACTTTTTGTGACATACTATACTATGACTTTTTTTTTACTTAGTTATGGCATACTATACTTTGACTTTTTTATGACATACTTAAATGTGACTTTTTAACTTTTTTATGATTTGTTTATAACATACTATACTAAAACCTTTTTAATAGCTTTATGACATATGAGACTATGACTTTTTAAGACATACTATACTATGACTTTTTATCTTCATGACATACTAAACTATGACTTTTTTACGATTTTGATGACATACTATGCTATGACATACTATACTATGATGTTTGTTTATCACTTTTATGATATGCTATTACTTTCATTTACTTTTTTGACATACTTTAACTGTACTATGACTTTTTTGACATACAATGCTACAACTTTTTTATGACATACTATACTATGACTTTTTTAAATATACTTATGACATACTATACTTTGACCTTTTAAAATATCTTTATGACATAATATACTATGACCTTTTTAATCACTTTTTATGACATACGATACATACTATACTATGATTTTTTTGAAAATACCTTTGTGCATCTTTTTTTGGCATTATATGACACACTATACTATTTATATGACATACCTCACTATGACCTTTTTAACATTTTATGACATACTATACTATCTATCTTTATGACTGTTTTCAACATATACTTTTTTTTTACTATACCATGACTTTTCTTCCCTACATACAATACAATGACTTTTTTAGACATACTATACTATGACCTTTATTCGATTTACTATACTGTGACTTTTTTCGAGATACTATAGTATGACCTTTTGACTTTTTTCAACATACTATCCTATGACTTTTTTAGGAATTGTTTCAACATACTATATTATGACTTTTTTCAACATACTATCCTATGACTTTTTTATGACTTTTTCATCGTACTATACTATGACTTTTTTCGACATACTATACTATGACTTTTTCTGAGTTTTTCCAACTATTACCTTTTTTTTTTTTTTTTTTTTTTTTTTTTTTTACTTTTTTCAACATATTATACTATGAACGTTTTAGGAATTATTTCGACATAATATACTTTCACTTTTTTCAACATACTATGACTTTTTCCGAGTTTTTCCAACATACTATACTATTACCTTTTTTTTTTTACTTTTTTCAACGTACTATACTATGACTTTTTTCGACATACTATACTATGACCTTTTTTTTTACTTTTTTCGACATATTATACTATGACTATTTTAGGAATTATTTCGACATACTATACTATGACTTTTCAATGCTATGACTTTTTTATGAAGTTTTCGACATGCTATATTATGATTTAGTTCAAAATACTATACTATGACTTTTGTTTGACTGTTTTCGAACAACTATACAGACTTTTTTATTTCATACTATACTAACAAAGAAGGAATGCCACACAGTTTTTTCAACATACTATACTATTACCTTTTTTAAAAAAAAAAATTTGACATACTATACTATGACTTTTTCCAACATACTATACTATTTCCTTTTTTTTTACTTTTTTCGACATACTATACTATGACTCTTTCGACATACTATACTATGACGTTTTTCCGAGTTTTTCCAACATACTATACTATTACCTTTTTTTTACTATTTTCGACATACTATACTATGACTCTTTTCGACATACTATACTATGGCCTTTTTCGACATACTATACTATGACGTTTTTCGTGACTTTTCGACATACTATACTATGACCTTTTTTTTACTTTAGGAATTATTTCGACATTCTATACTATGACTTTTCAATGCTATGACTTTTTTCTGAAGTTTTCGACATGCTATATTATGATTTTGTTCAAAATACTATACAATGACTTTTGTTTGACTGTTTTCGACAAACTATACTGACTTTTTTATTTCATACTATACTAACAAAGAAGGAATGCCACACAGCAACAATTTTCTTTTGGAATATTTTATCTACAGAACACAAAACACATGACTTTTCCAACATACTATACTAATACCTTTTTTTTTTACTTTTTTCGACATACTATACTATGACTCTTTCGACATACTATACTATGACCTTTTTCTGAGTTTTTCCAACATACTATACTATTACCTTTTTTTTACTTTTTTCGACATACTATACTATTACCTGTTTTTTACTTTTTTCAATGTACTATACTATGACTTGTTTCGACATACTATACTATGACTTTTTTCAACATACTATACTATGACTTTTTCCGAGTTTTTTCAACATACTATACTATTACCTGTTTTTTACTTTTTTCAACATACTATACTATGACTTGTTTCGACATACTATACTATGACTTTTTTCAACATACTATACTATTTCCTTTTTTTTACTTTTTTCGACATACTATACTATGACTCTTTCGACATACTATAGTATGACCTTTTTCCGAGTTTTTCCAACATACTATAACCTTTTTTTTTACTTTTTTCGACATACGATACTATGACTTTTTTCGACATACTATACTATGACTTTTTCCAACATACTATACTATTACCTTATTTTTTTTACTTTTTTCGACATACTATTTTATGACGTTTTTCCGACATGCTATACTATTACCTTTTTTTTTACTTTTTTCAACATACTATACTATGACTTTTTTCAACATACTATACTATGACTTTTTCCGAGTTTTTCCAACATACTATACTATGACTTTTTTCGACATACTATTCTATGACCTTTTTTTTTTTTTTTTTTTTTTCGTGACTTTTCGACATACTATACTATGACTTTTTTTTTTACTTTTGTCGACATATTATACTATGACTATTTTAGGAATTATTTCAACATTCTATACTATGACTTTTCAATGCTATGACTTTTTTTATGAACTTTTCGACATGCTATATTATGATTTTGTTCAAAATACTATACTATGACTTTTGTTTGACTGTTTTCGACAAACTATACTGACTTTTTTATTTCATACTATACTAACAAAGAAGGAATGCCCACACAGCAACAATTTTCTTTTGGAATATTTTATTTACAGAACACAAAACACATGACTTTTCCAACATACTATACTATTGCCTTTTTTTTTTTTACTTTTTTCAACATACTATACTATGACTCTTTTGACATACTATACTATGACCTTTTTCCGAGTTTTTCCAACATACTATACTATTACCTTTTTTTTACTTTTTTCGACATACGATACTATGACCTTTTTTCCGAGTTTTTTCAACATACTATACTATTACCTTTTTTTTAAGACTTTTTCGACATACTATACTATGACCTTTTTCCGAGTTTTTCCAACATACTATACTATGTCTTGTTTCGACATACTATACTATGACTTTTTTCAACATACTATACTAATAACTTTTTTTTTTACTTTTTTCGACATACTATACTATGAGCTTTTTCGACATACTATACTATGACGTTTTTTGTGACTTTTCGACATACTATACTATTACCTTTTTTTTACTTTTTTCGACATACGATACTATGACCCTTTTTCCGAGTTTTTTCAACATACTATACTATTACCTTTTTTTTAAAACTTTTTTGACATACTATACTATGACCTTTTTCCGAGTTTTTCCAACATACTATACTATTACCTTTTTTTTACTTTTTTCAACATACTATACTATGCCTTGTTTCGACATACTATACTAATAACTTTTTTTTTTACTTTTTTCGACATACTATACTATGAGCTTTTTCGACATACTATACTATGACGTTTTTCGTGACTTTTCGACATACTATACTATTACATTTTTTTTACTTTTTTCGACATACGATACTATGACCTTTTTTCCGAGTTTTTTCAACATACTATACTATTACCTTTTTTTTTAAACTTTTTCGACATACTATACTATGTCTTGTTTCGACATACTATACTATGACTTTTTTCGACATACTATACTAATACCTTTTTTTTTTTTTTACTTTTTCGACATACTATACTATGACCTTTTTCGACATACTATACTATGACCTTTTTCGTGACTTTTCGACATACTATACTATTACCTTTTTTTTACTTTTTTCGACATACAATACTGTGACCTTTTTTCCGAGTTTTTTCAACATACTATACTATTACCTTTTTTTTTAAACTTTTTCGACATACTATACTATGACTTTTTTCAGAGTTTTTCCAACATACTATACTATTACCTTCTTTTTACTTTTTTCAACATACTATACTATGTCTTGTTTCCACATACTATACTATGACTTTTTGCGACATACTATACTAATACCTTTTTTTTTTACTTTTTTCGACATACTATACTATGACCTTTTTCGACATACTATACTTTGACGTTTTTCGTGACTTTTCGACATACTATACTATGACTTTTTTTTTTTACTTTTTCGACATACTATACTATGACCTTTTTCGACATACTATACTATGACGTTTTTCGTGACTTTTCGACATTCTATACTATGACTTTTCAATGCTATGACGTTTTTCTGAAGTTTTTGACATGCTATATTATGATTTCGTTCAAAATACTATACTATGACTTTTGTTTGACTGTTTTCGACAAACTATACTGACTTTTTTATTTCATACTATACTAACAAAGAAGGAATGCCACACAGCAACAATTTTCTTTTGAAATATTTTATTTACAGAACACAAAACACATTTCACATGACTTTTCCAACATACTATACTATTGCCTTTTTTTTTTTACTTTTTTCAACATACTATACTATGACTCTTTCGACATACTATACTATGACCTTTTTCCGAGTTTTTCCAACATACTATACTATTACCTTTTTTTTTTAACTTTTTCGACATACTATACTATGACTTTTTTCAACATACTATACTATTACCTTTTTTTTAAAACTTTTTTGACATACTATACTATGACGTTTTTCGTGACTTTTCGACATACTATACTATGACCTTTTTTTTAAACTTTTTTGACATACTATACTATGACCTTTTTCCGAGTTTTTCAACATACTATACTATTACCTTTTTTTTACTTTTTTCAACATACTATACTATGTCTTGTTTCGACATACAATACTATGACTTTTTTCGACATACTATACTAATACCTTTTTTTTTTTTTTTTTTTTTTCAACATACTATACTATGTCTTGTTTCGACATACAATACTTTGACGTTTTTCGTGACTTTTCGACATACTATACTATGACTTTTTTTTTTACTTTTTTCGACATACGATACTATGACCTTTTTTCCGAGTTTTTCAACATACTATACTATTACCTTTTTTTTAAACTTTTTCGACATACTATACTATGACCTTTTTCAACATACTATACTATTACCTTTTTTTTAAAACTTTTTTGACATACTATACTATGACGTTTTTCCGAGTTTTTCAACATACTATACTATTACCTTTTTTTTACTTTTTTCAACATACTATACTATGTCTTGTTTCGACATACAATACTATGACTTTTTTCGACATACTATACTAATACCTTTTTTTTTTACTTTTTTCAACATACTATACTATGTCTTGTTTCGACATACAATACTTTGACGTTTTTCGTGACTTTTCGACATACTATACTATGACTTTTTTTTTTACTTTTTTCGACATACAATACTGTGACCTTTTTTCCGAGTTTTTTCAACATACTATACTATTACCTTTTTTTTTAAACTTTTTCGACATACTATACTATGACTTTTTTCAGAGTTTTTCCAACATACTATACTATTACCTTCTTTTTACTTTTTTCAACATACTATACTATGTCTTGTTTCCACATACTATACTATGACTTTTTGCGACATACTATACTAATACCTTTTTTTTTTACTTTTTTCGACATACTATACTATGACCTTTTTCGACATACTATACTTTGACTTTTTTCGTGACTTTTCGACATACTATACTATGACTTTTTTTTTTACTTTTTTCGACATACTATACTATGACCTTTTTCGACATACTATACTATGACGTTTTTCGTGACTTTTCGACATTCTATACTATGACTTATCAATGCTATTACGTTTTTCTGAAGTTTTTGACATGCTATATTATGATTTCGTTCAAAATACTATACTATGACTTTTGTTTGACTGTTTTCGACAAACTATACTGACTTTTTTATTTCATACTATACTAACAAAGAAGGAATGCCACACAGCAACAATTTTCTTTTGAAATATTTTATTTACAGAACACAAAACACATTTCACATGACTTTTCCAACATACTATACTAATACCTTTTTTTTTTTATTTTTTCGACATACTATACTATGACTTTTTCGACATACTATACTATGACCTTTTTCCGAGTTTTTTCAACATACTATACTATTACCTTTTTTTTAAAACTTTTTCGACATACTATACTATGACATTTTTCGTGACTTTTTGACATACTATACTATGACCTTTTTTTTTAAAACTTTTTTCGACATACTATACTATGACCTTTTTCCGAGTTTTTCCAACATACTATACTATTACCTTTTTTTTACTTTTTTCAACATACTATACTATGTCTTGTTTCGACATACAATACTCTGACCTTTTTCGACATACTATACTGTGACGTTTTTCGTGACTTTTCGACATACTATACTATGTCCTTTTTTTTTTACTTTTTTCGACATATTATACTATGGCCGTTTTTTTCGTGACTTTTTCGACATACTATACTATTACCTTTTTTTTACTTTTTTCAACATACGATACTTTGACCTTTTTTCCGAGTTTTTTCAACATACTATACTATTACCTTTTTTTTAAAACTTTTTCGACATACTATACTATGACCTTTTTCAACATACTATACTATTTTTTTTTTTTTTAAAACTTTTTGACATACTATACTATATGACGTTTTCCGAGTTTTTCAACATACTATACTATTACCTTTTTTTTTACTTTTTCAACATACTATACTATGTCTTGTTTCGACATACAATACTATGACTTTTTTTTTTCGACATACTATACTAATACCTTTTTTTTACTTTTTCAACATACTATACTATGTCTTGTTTTCGACATACAATACTTTTGACGTTTTTCGTGACTTTTCGACATACTATACTATGACTTTTTTTTTTTTTTTTTTCGACATACAATACTGTGACCTTTTTTCCGAGTTTTTTCAACATACTATACTATTACCTTTTTTTTTAAACTTTTTCGACATACTATACTATGACTTTTTTCAGAGTTTTTCCAACATACTATACTATTACCTTCTTTTTACTTTTTTCAACATACTATACTATGTCTTGTTTCCACATACTATACTATGACTTTTTGCGACATACTATACTAATACCTTTTTTTTTTACTTTTTTCGACATACTATACTATGACCTTTTTCGACATACTATACTTTGACGTTTTTCGTGACTTTTCGACATACTATACTATGACTTTTTTTTTTACTTTTTTCGACATACTATACTATGACCTTTTTCGACATACTATACTATGACGTTTTTCGTGACTTTTCGACATTCTATACTATGACTTTTCAATGCTATGACGTTTTTCTGAAGTTTTTGACATGCTATATTATGATTTCGTTCAAAATACTATACTATGACTTTTGTTTGACTGTTTTCGACAAACTATACTGACTTTTTTATTTCATACTATACTAACAAAGAAGGAATGCCACACAGCAACAATTTTCTTTTGAAATATTTTATTTACAGAACACAAAACACATTTCACATGACTTTTCCAACATACTATACTAATACCTTTTTTTTTTACTTTTTTCGACATACTATACTATGACTCTTTCGACATACTATACTATGACCTTTTTCCGAGTTTTTCCAACATACTATACTATTACCTTTTTTTTAAAACTTTTTCGACATACTATACTATGACATTTTTCGTGACTTTTTGACATACTATACTATGACCTTTTTTTTAAAACTTTTTCGACATACTATACTATGACCTTTTTCCGAGTTTTTCCAACATACTATACTATTACCTTTTTTTTACTTTTTTCAACATACTATACTATGTCTTGTTTCGACATACAATACTCTGACCTTTTTCGACATACTATACTGTGACGTTTTTCGTGACTTTTCGACATACTATACTATGTCCTTTTTTTTTACTTTTTTCGACATATTATACTATGACGTTTTTCGTGACTTTTCGACATACTATACTATTACCTTTTTTTTACTTTTTTCAACATACGATACTTTGACCTTTTTTCCGAGTTTTTTCAACATACTATACTATTACCTTTTTTTTAAAACTTTTTCGACATACTATACTATGACCTTTTTCCGAGTTTTTCCAACATACTATACTATTACCTTTTTTTTACTTTTTTCAACATACTATACTATGTCTTGTTTCGACATACTATACTATGACTTTTTTCGACATACTATACTAATAACTTTTTTTTTTACTTTTTTCGACATACTATACTATGAGCTTTTTCGACATACTATACTATGACGTTTTTCGTGACTTTTTGACATACTATTACCTTTTTTTTACTTTTTTCGACATACTATACTATGACCTTTTTCCGAGTTTTTCCAACATACTATACTATTACGTTTTTTTTACTTTTTTCAACATACTATACTATGTCTTGTTTCGACATAATATACTATGACTTTTTTCGACATACTATACTAATACCTTTTTTTTTTACTTTTTTCGACATACTATACTATGACCTTTTTCGACATACTATACTATGTCCTTTTTTTTTACTTTTTTCATATTATACTATGACTTTTTTAGGAATTATTTCGACATTCTATACTATGACTTTTCAATGCTATGACTTTTTTCTGAAGTTTTTGACATGCTATATTATGATTTCGTTCAAAATACTATACTATGACTTTTGTTTGACTGTTTGACTGACACAGCAACAATTTTCTTTTGGAATATTTTATTTACAGAACACAAAACATGACTTTTCCAACATACTATACTATTGCCTTTTTTTTTTTTTTTTTCTTTTTTGAAATATTATACTATGACTCTTTCGACATACTATACTATGACCTTTTTCCCAGTTTTTCCAACATACTATACTATTACCTTTTTTTTTAAACTTTTTTCGACATACGATACTATGACCTTTTTTCCGGGTTTTTCAACATACTATACTATTACCTTTTTTTTTTTAACTGTTTCGACATACTATACTATGACTTTTTTCAACATACTAAACTATTACCTTTTTTTTAAAACTTTTTTGACATACGATACTATGACCTTTTTCCGAGTTTTTCCAACATACTATACTATTACCTTTTTTTTACTTTTTCGACATACTATACTAATACCTTTTTTTTTTACTTTTTTCGACATACTATACTATGACTCTTTTCGACATACTATGCTATGACCTTTTTCGACATACTATACTATGACGTTTTTCGACATACTATACTATGAACCTTTTCGACATACTATACTATGACCTTTTTTTTTACTTTTTTCGACATACTATACTATGACTCTTTTCGACATACTATACTATGAACTTTTTCGACATACTATACTATGACGTTTTTCGTGACTTTTCGACATGCTATACTATGACCTTTTTTTTTACTTTTTTCGACATATTATACTATGACTATTTTAGGAGTTATTTCGACATTCTATACTATGACTTTTCAATGCTATGACTTTTTTCTGAAGTTTTCGACATGCTATATTATGATTTCGTTCAAAATACTATAGTATGACTTTTGTTTGACTGTTTTCAAGAAACTATACTGACTTTTTTATTTCATACTATACTAACAAAGAAGGAATGCCACACAGCAACAATTTTCTTTTGGAATATTTTATTTACAGAACACAAAACACATGACTTTTCCAACATACTATACTATTGCCTTTTTTTTTTACTTTTTTTGAAATACTATACTATGACTCTTTCGACATACTATACTATAAACATTTTCCCAGTTTTTCCAACATACTATACTATTACCTTTTTTTTTACTTTTTCGACATACTATACTATGACTTTTTTCAACATACTACACTATTACCTTTTTTTTTTTAAACTTTTTTGACATACGATACTATGACCTTTTTCCGAGTTTTTCCAACATACTATACTATTACCTTTTTTTTTACTTTTTCGACATACTATACTAATACCTTTTTCGACATACTATACTATGACGTTTTTCGACATACTATACTATGAACTTTTTCGACATACTATACTATGACGTTTTTCGTGACTTTTCGACATACTATACTATGACCTTTTTTTTTTTACTTTTTCGACATACTATTCTATGACTCTTTTCGACATACTATACTTTGAACTTTTTCGACATACTATGCTATGACCTTTTTCGACATACTATACTATGACGTTTTTCGACATACTATACTATGAACTTTTTCGACATACTATACTATGACGTTTTTCGTGACTTTTCGACATACTATACTATGACCTTTTTTTTTTACTTTTTTCGACATACTATACTATGACTCTTTTCGACATACTATACTTTGAACTTTTTCGACATACTATACTATGACGTTTTTCGTGACTTTTCGACATGCTATACTATGACTATTTTAGGAATTATTTCAACATTCTATACTATGACTTTTCAATGCTATGACTTTTTTATGAAGTTTTCGACATGCTATATTATGATTTCGTTCAAAATACTATACTATGACTTTAGTTTGACTGTTTTTGACAAACTATACTGACTTTTTTATTTCATACGATACTAACAAGAAGGAATGCCACACAGCAACAATTTTCTTTTGGAATATTTTATTTACAGAACACAAAACACATTTCACATGATTTTTTCAACATACTATACTATGACTTGTTTTGCGACTTTTTTCGACAAACTATACTACAACTTTTTTCAACATACAGTACTATACTATGACTTTTTTATGACTTTTTAATCGTACTATACTATGACTTTTTTCAACATACTATACTATGACTTTTTCGACATACTATACTATGACTTTTTTCCAACTTTTTCCAACATACTATACTATTACCTATTTTTTTTTTTTTACTTTTTTTGACATACTATACTATGACCTTTTTCCGAGTTTTTCCAACATACTATACTATTACCTTTTTTTTTTTTTTACTTTGACTTTTTTCGACATACTATACTATGACTTTTTTATGACTTTTGTCATCGTACTATACTATGACTTTTTTCGACATACTATACTATGACTTTTTTGACATACTATACTATGACCTTTTTCCGAGTTTTTCCAACATACTATAACCTTTTTTTTTTTTTTTACTTTTTTCGACATACTATACTATGACTTTTTTCGTCATACTATACTATGACCTTTTTCTGAGTTTTTCCAACATACTATAACCTTTTTTTTTTTTACTGTTTTCGACATACTATACTATGACTTTTTCATCGTACTATACTATGACTTTTTTCAACATACTATACTATGACTTTTTTATGACTTTTGTCATCGTACTATACTATGACTTTTTTCAACATACTATACTATGACTTTTTTATGACTTTTTCATCGTACTATACTATGACTTTTTTCAATATACTATACAATGACTTTTTTCAACATACTATACTATGACTTTTTTATGACTTTTTCATTGTACTATACTATGACTTTTTTCAACATTCTATACTATGACTTTTTTCAACATACTATACTATGACTTTTTTTTTCGAGTTTTTCCAACATACTATACTATTACCTTTTTTTTTTTTTCTTTTTTCAACATACTATACTATGACTTTTTATTAAAAATATTACAATATTACTTTTTTATTGCGTACTATACTATGACTTGTTCCGATATACAATATTTTGACCTTTTTTTACATATTGTACTATAATATGATGAATTTAATTTAATTTGTTTACTTTTTATGACATACTATACTATGACTTCTTTTTTTTTTACATTTTCATGACTTACTATACAATACCAACACTTCTTTATGACATTCTATAGTATGACATGACTTCTATATATTATATATATTCTATACTATGACTTTTTAAAATATCTTCATGACATACTATATATTATGACCTCTTTTGACACTCATATGATGTACAATAATATCACATTTTAGGATACACTTTATTATGACCTTTTCAACATAGTATTTAGGACTATGATTTTTTATGATTTTTTTATACTCTGACTTTTTGTATGAACTATACTTTAACTTTTTATGACATCTAATGCTTTTTATGATTTGTTTTATTACATACCATACTATTACTTTTTGGGGGGCTTAAGCATATTACTTTTCATGACATACTATACTAAGATATCTTTATAAGTTTTGATGACATACTATACTAATATACTACTTACTTTTTAAAGACATTTTTATGACATACTATGCTATGCTTTTTTATGATTGACTTTTTAATAACATACTATACTATAACTTTTATGTTCTACTGAATTACGACTTTTTGTGACATTTTTAACCGTGTGTGTATTCATATTATTGTGCCCACCCCTTTTAGATTAAGTTATATGTTTAAACATATTAGATTATGAATAAGCCTTTCGTTCTATTGTCATTAAGCTATAATGTGAGTCTGCTGGAGGAGTGGCTGCGTAGCCGAGGTCTGCAGTCAGGGGGCGCTGTGGTCACACTGGAGCCCCTCATCCAGGCGGTTCAACTGCTGCAGGCTGGGAAAAAGACTGAGTCAGACGCACAGGCCCTTGTTCAGACCTGCACTGCCCTGTCCAGCCAGCAGGTGGGTCTCTATCTGCATCTGGCTTAAAGAGAGAGCAAATTTTAGGTGAAGTGTACATAACGTCCTATTGGTATGTTTTCTTTAACAGATAGTCAAGATTCTGACCCTCTACAGTCCCCACAGTGACCTAGATGAAAGAGTCACACTGAATTTTATCCGTACTGTCCAGGTACTTTTTACAGCTGCAAGTGTTTCATGTATTTATCAATTTAAAATGGTGTGAAACTCCATTTGATTGGTCTGTCTTTTCTCTTCTAGGGGCTTCTCAAAGGCCGTTCTGACGGTCAGCCTCCACAGCTCCTCATGGATGTGAGACGAGTGTTTCCTGTCACATTTCCCTACTTGCCTCCCCCGGTCCTCCATGCTGAGCAGTTAGTCATCCCAGACTGCCTCAAGATCTCCTTTCTACGCAGAGCCTAGAAAAGGATGCCTTGCCTCTTCAGGGCAAATATGTTAATGTTTTAGCAAATTTTAATTCCCAATCTATTGAATTTAATCCTTTGAAAGTAAAATTACTTCCAGGAGATATTGTGAATTTTAATCTGTTAATTATTACTGGCTTAGTCTGTATGCTGTAGAAGGTCAGATAACAAACTGAAATGGCACAAATTCCAAAATGTTTCTTTAAAAAAGGTAGTAAAGATTTGAATAAAATAAGGCAGTGATGTAGTCAAAAATTAGTGGTGTACAGTAGGTGCAGCTATATCTCAGTACAGTTTGATAAACACGAGTGAGATTAAGCTTTTTTTCCCCATATTTTATTGGAAGCAGAAACACAATGAGACTGCAGTCGCAGTCACCTCAACCCCCAATAAGAACAACCAGAATTAAAAAAACGCAAAAAATTAGAAACATCTTGTGTATAAAAAAATTCTCATGCTAGTACTTTGTACCACTACACATCATCAGTAATGCATATTTATATATTCACAAACATTTGAAAAATAGAAAACAAAAATGAAATCAATCAAAATAAAAGGAGACAACAATTGGCAATTAACATCAAATAATTATGCGTGCTGGCACAATTATTTCTTTTTGTTTCATTGATCCTATCATGCACCTTTTCTGAAAGTACAGGACCGGAGTCGCTGTGCAGCTGTCTGTGTGGCCTGGTCAGCCAGACACAACAGATCATACATGTCTGTCTGCTCTTTGTTTTTGTGCTTTTCATTGTGCTTCAACATTTAACCTTGTCCTTAACATCTGTGTGCATTCCTGTTCCACATCCCAGTCCAATACGCAAACTGAGCCTCTGAAGGAGGAGACTAATGTATCATTGTCAACAGCAATAAATAAAGATTTTTTTCGTGGCATTTCCAGCTTTGTGACAGTTGTGTACCTGCTATTTAAAAGTTATTAAAAGACGCGGTGCAGTGCAGATGTCCTCTTGAATAAAAAGACCTTGTACACACCAGAGAGTGACAACATGTTTAGAATTTCTTTACTTAGATGGCTAGTTTTCCTTTTATAGTCTATATGACGGTCTATAATGGCAGTGTAAAGGTCAGAAGCTAGCGGTGTATTTTTTTTGCCTCTTAGATTGAGACTATTAAATGATCAGATTGTACAAATTGCTTGTTATTTATCTCCAGTGTGTACACGGCCTTCCTGTATCTTTCAATAATAGCTACATATCGGGCACCCACACACACACTTAATCCCAAACTGCCCAGTCACCCAGAGCAAAAATTCAAGTCTACAAAAGAGCAGCAAACTTCACTTCACATAGTTTGACATGTGTTTGTTACATCCGAGCTATTTACAACGCCCAACAACAGCAATTGATCGCTCTGATTAATTTTCCTCAGCACTGAAAAGCTGCACAAACAATTCAGTCTCTAATCAGCTCTACTACAGCTGTGATATTTGGCCCATTACAATAGAGACAGCATGTACAACATATCAGACAAACACTTGTGCTGATATAGTAAGAATAATCCACAATGTAAACATTATGCGACTGCTTCGAAAATGACTATTGATCTACATAGACTTTTATAGATTAGATGCATAGAGTTCAGTTCGTACACCTTGTTTAAAAGAGGGGGCCTGTTACGTTATCCATTAACGATCAAGTGCTTTGGGGCAAAAATATAAAAAACAAACAAAACACCCTGTCATTATTTAACTTGGGCATTCCTCGCTTGGATGCTTTTTTTTTGGATGCTTTTTTTTTTGCAACAAACACACACCTGTTAGAGATAGATAAACCAATCAATCTTATAAAAAAGGGCATTCATTAAAATAGAAGTTGAATTAAGAGACATGCTGGACAGTCAAATCAAAACATTTAGTTTGACATGATATTGACTCTAGATTAAAGAAATTAATTTAACTGTAGGATGGTTTGAAGCCTTGGTGTGTAATTCCTATCATTCCAACAATTACTGACAAAAAAATAAAAAATAATATCAGAGTATAAAATAGGTGCATCAAAACCCTGTGCTTCTAAATCTTCACACTACATCTCTAATAAGCTGTAGGACTCTTTTAAATGTCAGTGCCAGACCTGGTATGGTCTGGATCTGGAGCCCTTTAGCAGAGGTCTGACTTCTGGGCATCAGAGATCAGGGCCAACAGCACCTGCAGCTGGATCAATGGGGGATCATTTGTGGTAGATCATTACTGATTCATGCTCTCCCTGGGGTGCAGCATGTGTGGTTTGGTAACTACCTCAGTGCACGTTGCTCAGGTTCTTAGATTATTATGAGCTCCTTAAATGCAGGTTTTGATTTTAAGAAAAGGAAGTGGCAGTCAGGTTGTTCCTCCTCCTGCACCTCTCACACACCCAGTACAGGGCTGTTGGGAATGTTTACAGTAACACAAAAATGATGGAAATACCCATCATAAGATATAAATTGCATCCTCCCAAGAATAAAAGACACTTTGAAAATCCTCCAAAATCTAATCTGAATATGAACAACCCCCCTCTGTGTGATGTTCTTTACTTGTGATGGCTTTCTGTGATTACATTGGCAGGTAACAGGCAACACGGGCGGCTACATGAGGTCAACATTAGAACATCTTATAAACACGCTCGCACGTTATGAGCTCCACACGTGCTCAAAACGCAGATTATACATTCACTCTTGCACATTCCCTCTCTCTCACACACACACACACACACACACACACACACACACACACACACACACACACACACACACACAGACAGACTCACGTACTCTGATGGATCACACAGTGCTTCAAGGCGTGTTTTCATCAGATTCAGCTCACTACACACTATCACTATATAGGAGGCAGACATACTGTACAAGGGTCAACACGACAGAAGGCATTGAGGGTGTCAGGCAGTGTGCTGTTACAGGGTAGACGGACATAAAGACAAACGCGGACAATCTTTTAAGGACCACGCATCCATCAAATAATCCTGTATATAACTTTACATATGTCATATATTATGATATATATAATTATTTAAATATAAATTGAAAAAGGGCAGTAAATAAATATTAAAAGCATCTTAATTAAATAGTGCTTTATCCCCGCCCGATATCTGGAATGTTTGAAGCCTTGCAGCCGGTGTTGTTGTCATTGGGTCAGTTGGACAGTTGGTCCTGTTGTGCTTAGCGCTGGTCTTGGCATATTATCTGTTGGCACTTGCGGCCCCTTCTCTGAGGCGGTGCAGGCCAGGGAAGGGGCCAGAGGAAGCCAAAATATTAAAGGCTACAAGATATTTCTCACCTTAACCATTAACACGAGGTGTGTGTGTGTACGGAATGACATGACTCACCTCTACGGACAGAGGAAAGTAGATTTATGCTCTATGATTGAATGTGTTCATCAAAAGGATGGCTGATAATACCTGCAACACTAAAGACACTGGTACTTTTTAAAAAAAAAAGATTGATGATTTGTTTAGCACTATGTCCTTTCCACTGAAATGAATGTATTTACAGCACTGGATGGATGTGTGGTGTTGTCTTATGTGTGCTTTTACAACACTGGATCAGCAGGGCAATGGCTAGCAGTGGCTCAGGAGAGGTCCAGGGCAGAAGGTGGCAATGTCTGATTGAGCTTTAGACGGGTCGTTTTAAAATTCTGTCGTGTCTCTTAGCTGCGGCCCTCCTCTGCAGAGCGCTGGTCCGACTTGAGCTTGACGAACTCCTTGGCCACGTCGTCGTTGTTGCGTTGGGAGAGGATACGCAGGACGGTGAGGCCCGTCTCGTCCATGTGGATACGTTTACCCAGCGGCAGCCAGCAGGCGACGCTGCCTTTGGAGGCCATGTCCTTCAGCTGCAGGACGGCCATGCCCACGGTGCGGTCCTCTCGCGCAAAGCAGTAGTCCTTCACGCACACCTGCAGCTCGTAGCACTCAGGACCCACCTCGCTACTCAGGGTGCTGCAGTGGAGAGAGAGAGAGAGAGAGAGTTACCAACTATCTGTTGATTAAAACAAAACAGCCAATCATTATCAGTATTATTACTCACAAGGTGAAGGTTTCATTGTATTTGGGAGCCCAACTGTTGTTCTTCGACTTGGTGGCATACTTCCTCTTCTTGTCGCTGAGGTGAGGGCCGATGATATAGACCTCCACAAATGGCCGGAATATTCCCTGTGTCTGCCACCTCAGGTCATTGGCAGCCACCACTAAGACAAAGACGGATGGAGGGAACGACAGTGGGAAGGTGTGGGTCAGAGACACGGAGAGAGATCCATGTGGAGAAAATGTGGAGCGGTGATAAAAAGAGAGAGTGAACAGAAAATTCAGAACAAGAAAATACTGTCTCTCCCTCAGGTATCATATTCAGTTCCTTGTGAAAGTGAGGGGGGGGGGTATTGTAATATAATATATATGTAATATATTGGGGTTTTATTTCATTAGTCATTTTTCTTTGGCAGCTGAAAATCAGTCGGGCACTGGCTTTTATGTCTATGCCATATTATGGCAATATCATATATATATATGACTTTCTACTGCATGGGCTTGTGCCTTTGACATTAGAACAATTAAATGTAGAAGGGTACATTCAAAATAGCATATCCTGATGGTACAACCTGTTATCGTATGTCAAATAATGCGCTATGTCACATTTCAAACATGATATGATATGGTTGAAATGGAAAAAGGTCGTGAGTGGACCTTCAGTTGGGATTGTTTGATTGGGAGGTGAAAATAAAAAGGGGTTAGGGTCCTTTACCTTTTACTGTGACTTTGTGCTCTCCAGTGTTGGGGTGAGTGAAAATCTCCACGTGAATGGACACCTCCCCCACGGCATCGTCCACCCCAGAGCCTGACGGGACAGACAGACAGGAGAGTGAGTGGCACGTTATCGCCTTTGAATGTGGAGGCGTGGACTCTTGGTGCTCCTATCACAGACCAAACACTCACACAAACCACTGTGCCCCAATTGTCCTCCTCACTTTGAAAAAATTACAGACCAATTCCATTTCAATTTAATGAGTTGAACATTGAAATGGATTTGACTATAACTTTTTGGATATAACAGAATACTGACTTGGCAAACATTTCTTTGTGCTATTAACTAATCACTGTGTAACAGGAGGACTTAAAATAAGGCACAGTGATCTGCTTGTGCATATGTTGTGGTCTAAAAGTGGACAATCAGACAGCGCTGCTATTAGTGGGCATATTTTTTTAATATAGGTAGTAACGCAGTTTAACTATAATACATTAACTGATGAAGCCTCTTGAGGCAAATCATCTCTACAAACAACTCTAGAACAACAGTCCAGTGGATAGTTTTGTACTGACCTGAATTCAATCCTTCAGTAAGGCATTCTACATTATGATTAGACGCTGTCTGAATAGCCATTGTACAGATTCAGCAATTGAGAGGTAATAATTTGGATCCAGTGAGGACAGTAATTTGTGCCCACTCATAGACGCAAGTTGTCTGTTCAGATGCAGGGTGGTTAGTAAGAGGTAGAGAAGAAGACAGGAGAGAAGCTGGAGGTCAACTGACAGTGCGGTTCCCCTGACATAGATCAGGTCAGGACATGCTCAGATGGATCTAGATAGGTGGACACACCCATTCCTTGGTAAAGTCTTTTACCCAAGCATGGCAAGAGGAGGGACAAGAAAAAGGGGAAGGAGCTGATGGAGAGAGAAGCAGCTCAGTCTCTCAGATCTGATGGTGAAGGACGGCACTACTGATACCCAACTCTCTCAATAAAGCTGTACTGTGTGAAGAGTGGGAGGACTCAAATTCAAGTTCCATATTTTTCAAATATGTTTTTCTTTATTTGCCTAATATTGTCATTATGTTTCTCCACAGTGTAATTTTTACTATTGCTGTTTCTATCTATCCTATACGGTACATAGGACATTATGGTATGTGTTGATCCACCCCCATCCTAGATAATTCAACTTTAGACCTGGGTGCAAGTTCAGGTCTTGGGTCCCTTGGCTCTATACAGTACTTCTAGCTGTAAGACTATTTTAGGGCAAAGAAGACAGTGATGGCTTCACTCAGCCTCTAACTCTTTTGTCTGGGAGGGAGATGGTCAAATCTTTCCTCAGTGTCTCGGTGTGTGATTTTGTGCTGCATGTGAAAAAGTGGTTGAGATCCACATACATCTCCAGAAGGATACGGTGACAGATGGACATTCATTTTCAATGTTTTAATTAGTGTCTTCATTTTGTCAACGGTATCTTTGTGGTGACGACAAGCAGTGTGTGCGTGTGTGTGTGTGTGTGTGTGTGTGTGTGTGTGTGTGTGTGCTCAACCAGCTGCCCACTAAACAAGGTGTCTGTGGGAGTTAGACGGCAGAGTGTTCCTGGAATGCAGCTCTCTGCATCTCTCCAGGGAGCAGTATGGGATTGTTGGTCTCGCTGCCAACAGGACCAAAGAGAGCAGCAGTCGTCCATCTGGCCTTGTCTACTCTATGGAGGACGTCCATAAAAGATGGGAAAGAAACTGTGCTGGCTGGGAGGCAGGGAGATGTTGATAAAGGAAATACTGGCTTTTCTTCTTTAATAAACACTGCAATCAGAAGTGCAAATATATATCATATTGCAAATAAAAATCCCAAATGTGTACTGTGATTGCGTCAAAACATCGCCCGGGTTTACTGCATATTCACAAATGACCTTTGCTTACTTCTATTACAAATAATGCAGCTCATAGACTGCAGTATGTAAGGATGGCAGTCGTCACTGATCAGCAGCAGTCGAGTTCATAAGAATAAATTCCACTCAGCCTTTATCAGTCATCTTGCTCTAATCATCTACTGGTATGAAAAAAAACTGTCAAGTGAAAGCTGCTTGGCAGGAAGTTAATGACATCCTTGTTACAGTCAAGGGCATCCAGCAGCTGGCATGAAAGCTGAAGACAAGCTACTTTGTTTTCTATATATACACACCTTCACATATGCAAGCAAAGAAAGACCGTCATAATTAGAATTTCATAAGCAAATTGATACATAACTTTTAGAAGTCAAAAGTTTCAAGTTTTGCTATCAAAAACTTGATTTAAAGATTATTTGACACAAATTCAGATAGAAAATCCATGTCTAAAAAAAGTGTCAAGATGCTTAAAATAATAATGTTAAAAGTCTTAAAAGTCAAGTCAAAAAAGTCAAGTTGCGTCTTTTGAATTGGTCAAATTCAGGCACATAAAATCAAGATGAAAATTCTAATTGAAACATTCAGGGATTATCAAGCATAAGCAATTGAGTCTCAATTTAATTAATCACACTTCCTTATAATCAGGTTATGTTCTGTCAAGTCATGTGATCCAAGATAGAGGAGCTCAGATATGCGATTGAAATGACCTACTGGAAATTTCAGACAGGGCAATTAAGACCACACAAATTCAGACAGATGGTTTTCAAAGTAAAAAAAAAAAAAAGAATGTTGTCAATTCAGTGGTTGTATGTTGTACATACCACTGTTGTCCTTTACGAGGACTGCCAGTGTGCTGGAGCTTGTGCAGCATCAAATGAAGTCATCCTGTGGCAGCGTTAGTAAGCAGGAGTCAAATCTTTTGATACTAATCTAAAGTGACAGGAATCAGACCACATGACCTGAGGGACTTCCTCTGATTGGCTCAATCTGTGGGGGAAGAGAGTTGAGCATCCTTTCTCGTCACTGCTGTGAGCGGGCTGCACCACACGTGGGAGCTGTCTGTGTGTGTGTGTGTGTGTGTGTGTGTGTGTGTGTGTGTGTGTGTGTGTGTGTGTGTTTGAACGTGTCCGTCTCCGTCTGTGTTTGTGTGTGATGATGATCGAGCAGGCGAGGACAGGGAGCCCTCCCAGACAAAACTGAGCCAATAGCCATCATTATTCTATCCTCATCATCCCCATCCTCTTCATCAGTATATTTCACTTCAAACAGATTGGCAGAGGTGGTAACGTGGGGGTTAAGGATTTCCTCTCTGTTTTCCTCGCTGGAGAAGGACAATACACAGTGCTTTCGCTTCAACAACCTTTAAGGACAGTTTCACTCAGTCACATTGGCTCTGCTCAGTCACTCGCTCTGCTTCTCGTCCATGTACACACACACACACACACACACACACACACACACACACACACACACACACACACACACACACACACACACACACACACACACACACACACACACACACACACACACACACGGCCCTTGGGCCTCTCTGGGTGACATCATGCTGGATCAGGATTGCTCCACACTTCAATGCATTTCTACTCTTTTTGTCTGATGTCAGCACATCATGCTTTAGTGTCTGCTCATACATACAGTCCATGGCGTATGTATTCTGTGCAGTTCCTTACATACAGACATCAGTGTGTACATTACATGCATGAATGCATAAAGTCTATGTTTGTATTGTTGCGGTGGGCATGTACAATATGTTTGTTCAGAGACAGAGAGGAAAAGATGTTCAATCGGTGCATTGCATTTGTCTGTTGGGATGAGTTTGAGCAGGCAGGGGAGTTACGGGATGCACATGGGGTGGGGTGGAAGGTGGAGGGAGTTGGGCTTTGGTCTTTGGAGAGGCTTTTTGGTAGTCCTGAGTGTCTCAGGCCCCGAGCCTGAGTGCCACATACCCTTGTCTGGGTAAACATCCTCACTAGTGGTGAACCTCACCCCCTTCCCGCCGAACACTGGCCCACAGACGGGGCAGATAGAGGGAGTAGACAGAGAAAGGAGAAACATGTAGAAATGTGAGGATTGCAGAGGTTGAATTTAAGAATAACAGAGTAGAAAAACAAACCAACATTTACAAATCTTGTCCCTAAAGATGGGAGAAATCCTGACAGATACGTTGTTATTAATTATTCTGATCTGCTGTGCAATACTGCAACATGCAAAGCTCACACAGATCTACTGCTGTAGCTGTAGCATTTCTACCAGCGGTGCTCAGGGATAGCACATCAGCATCAGCGTTTCCACAAAGAGGATGGCTGTAATGTAGCCATCTGATGGTAGGATGGAGGCTGAGCAACAGAATCAAAGAGCGAGAGAAAAGAGAGGGCGGCTATTTATTTTTTCATTGCAAATAGCTGTCAGATCATGTAAAGAATAATCTCTGTATTTCCCGAGGCTAGCTACCAGGAGACTCAACTTTATGCTCTACAAAGCAGCATTTGGGAAACCCTAATATCAAGAGAGGAGTGGGAGACACTGAGTAGAGTGGCTTCTCTGAGAGAACACAGCAGACTTACGTAACATTAGACATTAATTTCACACGTGGAAAAAAAAGATCCTGAAAATAAAAATAATCACAAGTCTCCCAAAGATAGAGAAAGGGAGGAGTGTCACAGAGAGTAAGGAACGTTAGGTTACCTTGTGCGTTCTGTGACTGGACAAAGGTCTTAATGAGTTTGTCTGTTGCTTGCGTGTAGAGCGACAGGGCGTAGTGGAGAGACAGGAGGTCAGGACTCTTCTCCAGGAAAGTCTTCTTCAGACCCACACCGCCAGCATGGAAATATTGCTAACACACACAAAAAGACAGGCAGACAAAGTAGTAAGACTTACTTGGCTGTTAAAAAATATTACTGAAGAAGAGGCACTTTCTTTGTTCTTGTAAGAAAATAAGGGATTTTAAAATGTTTACACAACAATCCAGAGCTGCAATGATTGGTCCATTAATCAATTAGTTGATTGACAGAAAATTATTTCCATGAGTCATACCTCTTCATTATCAAACATTTAAGGTGGCCACTAACAGTGAAAGTCTGCACATACTGTATAGCAGAGTGTTTCTACCTTGATGGTGTCCAGGGCCAGCTCTATCACAGCGCACTGCTTAGGTGAAAGTGCTTTGGCCTCCTCGCGAACCATGTGCTCCTGAAGATGACAACAATAGAAGCAAAGACCAAAATCATTCGTCTGTCCATTCATATGCCCTCCCTTATATGTGCTAGTCAATCAGAGTCTTAATCTGAAGCACTGATGGTGTAAAAACATTTTGTACCTTCAGCTTGGACAGCTGTCCCAGCTCCTTGGCAGCGTTAAAGATGAGCTGAGTGCCCTGGAAGAGACAGAAAGATGGATAGAAGAAAGGTAGACAGGAGAGAGTGAGAGAAGTATTGTTATTATCACCACAATGCAGGGCTGCAGTAAACGGCTTAGTGTTACACAGAGGACAGCGACGTTTCTGACACACACATTCATGAACAGCCACTCTGAGCCGCTTTACAATTGTCAAGATACTTTTTCCTTCAAGTGCTGTTATCACACTTATCTGTGTTTTATTCCAAAACATTACATTCCGCTGCACAACCCCCCCCACACACACACACACACACACACCAGTACGAAGAGAAGGGAAAGTGGTTCAGCTTGTAGTGAGGAAAAGAAAGAAGACACACTCGTGCACCCATGAACACACACATGCAGGTACGCACGTGCACGTGCACGCACACACACACACACACACACACACACACACACACACACACACACACACACACACACGCACACACGTTGCACTGTGGTGTACGCAGGTATTTACTGGATGTCCAGCCTAATGTAATACTCTGGTAAGAGAATATATCACTAAGTGCTGCTGACTGCACCTTCAAATCCTATCCTTGGTTACAGCCTTAGGCATGAAATAAGCTTTTTTTTTTACCGTCTGAGGCTAGAACCTATTGAAGTTCAAATAATCTTACAAACACCATTACAGTAATGTGAGAAAATGAAACAAAACAGATTAATGATATAAGAAAAATGTAATTTGTATGTACAATTGAAACTGTGATGCATGTAGTCATTTAAACTGTGTTTACTTTAGATTCAGTCAGGCAAGAGAAGACTAAACTGACAGAAAATAAGGTAGATAGCTATAACTCTTGTTGCAGGGGCTGCTGTGATATAAATAACTACTTCATGCCAAATGTTCTCACCCTATGAGCACACTTTTGCAGCTAAAATGCAGTACAAGTCGCAGGTCAAAGTGCCAACCATCACTTACTTACTACTGACTTTGCCTTATGAGACTCATGAAGCTCAGCCGCTGTCTGTATTGCGTTGCAGAAATTAACAAAACAGCGCATTGTATTTGAAATCCAAGTAAAATTAAGTGCCGATTAAACTCCTTGACTTAAGATTTGTGGTGCGTTTGAGCCGCAAATGTCTACAAATAGATTAGAGTGTATGACCTGCGGTGAGGCTGGGAGTGCAGGCAGCTACTGCTACAGTATTTCTCACAGCATATAAACAGCACTATAAAGGGATGTTGTGTAAAAAACAATAGTGAAAAATATATATTTCCACTGCTTTGTTTGACTGGCGAGCTGAGGGAGGGACACGGAGACACGGAGAGAAGACATTGAGAGACAAGACACATTGATCTAAAGGGGTTTAGTCCTTACATCACTGTGAGAAGCATTCTTCAGCCTCCCCTGGAAAGAGAGCATGTGGTTAATACTTCAAGCAGAGGCCAGTCCCTGCAGTCTGACTTCACTCTCATTGGCTATATGAGAATATGCAATCAAAAGTGCATATGTTGCTTTGCAAAATGTGAAATGAAATTTTAGGATATTTGTCACTGCCAGAGACCTCCCTTCAGTTAGCTAATTAGCTTGACCTACAAAGCAACAACATCAGATGATTTTGTGCCTAACCACAAAAACAAAGAAAACATGGTTTAACAAATTGCTGGTTGGCAGAGCATGAACAGCATACATTCTGACAGGAGTACATGGATGCTGACAACATATACTTAGACATTGTCAATTTAACAGTTTACTGATTAAACAAACAAGGAATACCATGTTAATTTGTGAGCTTTAGAGGTGCTGGTGGATGATTTTTGAACTGGAGTAAGCTAGGCTAGGTGTTTGCTAGTCTTTAAGCTAAGCTAAATTAAGCTAATTGACTCTGGCTCTCACGCCATACTTAACACATAGATATGAGAGTGGTATCAATCTTCTTATCTGACTCTTTACAAGAAAGAAAGTATGTTAATTTTAATAAAAAAAGTCAAACTATTCCCCTTTAAAGATAAAACTCATACATAAAAGCTTGATGTGACAGAAGGTCAGAATTTATAACTCACTGGTTAAAACTAACTACATTTACTCAATGTCTGTAGTTAAGTACAATTTTGATGTGCCTTATGATCATTAATGAAATTTGTTGCATTGCATATACAGTATATTGGATTTAACTACCCAACAGTATATTAAATAGTTAAAACACTCACCGGTGCAATTTTTCTGCCTAATATGTACTTTTACTTTTGATACTTTAAGCACATTTTACTGATAATATTTATGTACTTTTACTTGAGTGACATTTTCAGAACAAGAATTTGACTTGTAATGGATTATTTCACAGTGTAGTGTTGCTTTTTTTTACTTAAGTAAAGGAACTGAATACTTCCTCCACCACTGGTCACACTTGACGATAAACAAGCGCCACAGATCATGTGAACGGAGAAATGCACGTCAATTCTGTTCATTAGAAAAGCCATCACTTCCTGCGTGGCACTACATTTTCTTGCTTGTGTACTATCATCAAGTATACCACAGAATAGACAATTCTAAAAGGTTTTATTTGAAACTATATGCTGCGTTATATCCTGCAAGAGTCAGTTCCAACACTGGCAAAAAAAACATCACATACAGTAGAGCTTTAAGACATTAAGAGTAGGTTTTGCATAGTACGCTGAATGCACCTTTTTTAACCAACATCAACTCAAACCAACGCCTTGTAAGAAAAGCCATTCTGTGCATCAGAATCAGTGACATAATACCAGCATTACAATTGTCATAGTAACAACAGAACATGAAATCAAACCAGGACAGGCCAACATGACAGGTCTGCAGAGACATACAGTACAGTGTTGTACAGTATACTGAGAGAAGACTGCAGTGTTGAAATAGATCAGATGCAAGCAACAAACCCACAGTGGGCGGTGGAGGGGGGACACAGTTCAAACAGGTGGGAAAGGTGGGGACAGTGGGGGGGGGCAGAGGCTTAGAAGGAGGGAAAGGGGCTGGGGTGGGGCAGAACACCAGATACCAAGCCATCAATAGATCAGAATCACCCCACCAGAGTCCCAGTAAAAGGACACAATGCATGAGAAGATACAAGGCAACACTAGGCGCAAGAGAGGAGTACCACTTCCTGTTTGAGGAAAGTGTTCAGGAAGAAGAGACAGTAGAAAAGGGGGGGGCATTGATTGGTGGAGATTGTTGAAGGGGGTGTCTATCAGAACCAGTCAGGAATGCACCATGCTTCTGTCTACTCAAAAGAGAGACAGCGTTGGAGGAGAGAAGAAAAGAGAAGAAGAAAAAGAATAAGAAGAAATGGAGGAAGGAGAGAAGAAGCAGAAAAAGGAGAATAAAAGAGAAGAGAAAGGGAAGTAGAATAAAAAGAAGGAGAAGAAGAAGATGAGGAGGAGAAAAGAAGAAGGAGCAATACAATGAAGAAAAAGGACAAGAAGACAAAGAAGAAGAGACAGAAAGGGACAGATCTAAGAGGCTGTGAGAAGGGAGAGGGTGTGATGTGGGGTAAAAACAGGGGAAGATCGCAGCCACATATAGCAGAGAACCAACCACCGTGGACGGACAGACAGACACACACGCAGGAGTGCTGTACTTACAATCATCTGTGGAGGGAGAGCGGTGGGAGCGGGATGTAATAGTAATCACAACAACAACAACCAGAGAGAAGGGTCAGTCAAGCTGCAAAGAGCCCCACATCATTTAAAAAAAACACAAGTTTGGGCCTCAGGGCTGGGCGTGGACCAATTGATACCTGTCTAAAGCCTGGACAAGTAGAGCAGTAAGAAGGGTCGGCTAATAAGTAACTTTACTCCTACAATTATTTTTTAGAATAGAGCAAATAAGAGTTTTAGCTTTTAACAGCAACTTCAACTGAAAAAAATGCTTTGCTAGAGATGATCATGGGATCAGGGATAACTATCTTCTCCTGTTTTTGTCCCTCTCTCTTTTTCCTAATCGGATAAACTCAATTGGACAGGGACTAACTGCAGACCTACAGTATGAGGCTGAACCAGTTGTGTTGATAACTGGCTAGCACTTTACATGGTTACCAGAGATTAATTATTACCATATTAATAGTGATATGAGGCTCTTTAGTTAATAACCAAACACAAATAAGAACACATATATCCAAAACAAAAGAAAACAAGAGGCTGCTTTCCAAAATGTATGATTGTTTTTGAAAGTGGGCCAGATCCTTTGGGCAAATATTTTCTGCCACTCTTTTATGAGTTACTCATAAATTAGAAATCTCTCCAGATAGTTGGCTGACATACTGGAGAGCAGCCATGAGCTGGTGTTAGAATGATATGGTGCACTCCTTTTGTCTTTCAGCTTTAACAGAAAAGGGGTTTCAATTTGATTGTTTGGACGCATAAAGGCACTGGGGGCGATGCTAAATATAATGTGTGGATAGGATGCCATGTAGATAGCTTGATCCTTTGTTTATAAGAGGGCCATCTTGAATCACAACACACACACACACACACACAAAATGTCTGCCTTTGTAATCCATTTCCTTATTCTCCACCTCCTCCTTTTTCCTTTTGATGCTGCCTTGGCAGTTGGAGCTGTGTGCAAGTTTGTATTTGTGCATCATTTTTCTTCTGTCTACCTTGTTGCTGCAGTCATCACGAGATCAAATATTCGTATCTCTTCGTAGCAGCATCCATGCTTACTTAAAATAATTAGTAAGCTTTCTGGAAAACAGATCCTAGTGATGTGTATGTGTGTGTGTATATGTGCATATTTATCCACACTAAAAATGTTAAATCATTTCTCGCATGTAGCGCAGGCAGAGCCAGCAATGAGTGTAGCTTAGCATCATTATTGTGTGTATTTGTATGACTGTAAGCCTCTGTATGTGTATCTGTACGACTGTGCGCTCTCACCGTTTGGTCTGTGAGTGGTGGCAGAACGATGGTCTTCTCCATGGTGTTCATCACCAGCTTCCACAGCTCCTTCAGCACACGTTTCAGCACAGTCTTCTCACAGATCTTAGCAAACAAAGTCAGGCTGGCAGGAGGAGGGAGACGGGAAGGAGTGATGAATTAAAAAGCAGAAGGCAAATTACCACCTCGCAGTTGTATGCCTCCGCCCACCAGTCAGGTTGCATGTTGTATGTTGCATGATGTTGTTTACATCCGTGTCTGTCCAGACTTATTTAATACAGTATATGTAGTAAAGACTTTGAAGGAGTTTAATAAAAGATATGAAGTGTATTTTTTGGCGAGTGGAAGTTATCACTATATTGACATGTATGATTCCAGTGAATCATTTCCACTGTGAAACATGCTGACTCCAGAGGACTGATAGATAGCTGCATCACACCGAAAATCACCTGAAGCTCAATATCAGTAAAACCAATGAGCTCATTCAAGTAACTGGGGTCCAATTTGCCCAATATTGGGAATTGTTCCTCATTCTCATTGAGGGTCTAACGATAGAGGATGTTGTTTGCTGTACATAGTGTAAATCCCCTTTGGGAAATTTCGGATTTGTGATATAGGGATATATAAATAAAATTGATTTGAGCTTTGCTGTTCTTGTTCTGCTGTCTGTCCATTAGTGTGGAAGTTCATTGAGAACACATCTTTGATTCCAAGTGGACGTTCTGCGCACCAAGAGTCAGGCCAACTAATAGACTTGGGTAAAGACCTAATAAACTTTCTTAGTCTTTCTTATGTCTGGATGAACAGTTTGAGTTATAATATTAGCTTGACACAATCCAATACAATACAATGACAATGGAATCAAGTAGAAAGCCATCTACACGTTGGCATGAACTATGACAACAATTCAACATACCTTCAAATTGCAGTCAGAGACAAAATAAGCATCTATGAGTAAGTAGGTAGGTAAAAATAATAAAATGCTCCCAAAGTTAAACTATCCCTTTTAGACTCCTCTAAAATGTCAGACCATCTCACTTGCTGTCAAGAAACTCCATGATGGGCTGCAGGACGTTGTCAGCATCCTGGGCCACGCTGCTGGCATTTCCCACATTTGAGGTTCCCTTCACCTGAGCCAAGATGTCTCCCATCTGCTTCACATTCTCCTCTATGTGAGGCTGGAAACTACAGAGGAAAAGTAGAAAAGGCTTTTAACAGTCGGTCGGTCTGTCTAAATATACATCACATTAATGTCACACTCATGTGTGAATTACTTTTTGTGTGAGTGTGTGTCTACCTGACAGAAAAGACCCTGCTGAGATCATCCATGACATTGTTTAGCTTCACCTGCAGGTCTTTCAGGATATCGCTGGCCTCCACACACAACTAAAATACGTAAATGGAAACACACACACACACACACACACACACACACACACACACACACACACACACACACACACACACACACACACACACACACACACACAGTCAGTGTCAGTCTTAGGTCAGGTGGGTTAATAATGGCAATAATGGACACATTGGAATTAAGAAGACTGTATGAACTAGGCAACTGTGACCAAATACTAACATACGCACACAAAACTAAGCTGGTGAAAAATACCGGTTGAAACTCGGGAGAGGACAAAAAAAAGAGAATCACTCACATCTTTCCCCCCCATGGCTTCAAACATCTTCTCCAGCTGAACTCTTAGCTGTTGGATGTTGTTGATCAGGATGCAGGGCTGAGGACAGAAAGACAAATGGATCAAAACAACAGTGTTAAAAAAAAAAAAATGTATTTAAATTTTTTTATTGACCCAGTTGAGTTAAGTCTCTGACCACTCACCACTTTCTCCATGGTGACATAGTTGGCAAAGAGCTTTGAGATGATATCAGCATAGGACAGAAGCACATTGCTGATGGTCTGGAGAGGGAAAAAAACAAGAGCAACAAGTCATCAATCATCAGGCTGTACTGAAAACTACATTTAAAGACCCCTTTGTTGTACGCTGATTTTGTAAGGTATAATTTGACTGCAAATTGAACTGAATCTACCTTCGCAAATCGCTTCATGTAGTGTCCTACGATCTGCGGATCTGGACACTCAAGCTTCCTGATGATCTCAAAGCTCTGGTTGAGCTGGGAAAACACGTCCACCACCGAACAGGAGAACAGAGCATGTTCTGATGTGACCTGGAACTGTAGGGCAGGAAAGGTGTGCGAGAAAATTAAAAACCGGGAAGAAAATAATGGGGAAGAGGCGTAAGTGATTAGGGATGAGTAGGTGTAGCAGGTGAGAAGCGTGGATTCGAAAAAAGGCTAGCAAGATGTGTCCTCTGGACACATTAGACCTTAGATACGGAACCACTAGAGGCTATTTTAAACTGAACCTTTGATATCTCTGCCCACATGTACTTCACCTCAGACCCTGTGGAGCTGAACCAGCCATACAGCCAGTTAGACAGCCATCCGGTGACAGGTGGGGGGTCCTGTCTGTCTCCTTGTAATTGGCTGCTGGTCCCTATTTGGCTATAGGTGAGTGTGTAGGTGCTCTTCTGGGGAGTCTGGTTAATGAGGTAAGGACCGCTTTCCTGCAGTCAAAGCTCTGGAATAAGGCAATTAAATCACAAAATCTTGCTGTCACAGACTTGTCTAAATCCCTAAATAAATGCACGACTCAAACACACTTCTTTAAACTTCCAAAGAGTATTTTGACTGAAACATCCTCTTAGCCCAAACACACTTTCTGCTTTGAGTCCATGTGTGTGCTGCTGTGTCCATGCCTTTCTTGTTTCCTTTGCAGACTGCAGGAGAGGCATGGGGGAAGTGTGGGAGGTAGTGGTGTGCGATACTGCAAAATTTTATATCGATCCCACACCAAGTAAAAACAGGGCCAATACTGATACTTTTTTAATAATTAAGGTTGATTCATTATCAAATTGCTAAATCTGAATGAATTTTCATGACCTTTAAGTGGTTTATTATTTTTATAATTATTATATTAATAAGTTAATACCCAGGACAGGATTTTCATACGCTTGTATACATTTGTTGTGTTACCACTGTATCTTACAGCCTTTTTACAAATTGTACAGCTTGGCGTTGTTTCATTTTTGGCCAGAAAATCTAGCCACACTGCACTCCTCTTCCTCTTTGCCATTCTTCTGCTCCGTTTCTGTCCTGCTTGTATGTGTGTGCTGCTGGCTGCTTGCTTGTTTGCCTGAGTCATGTGACGGTACAACATCAAATCACAAGAGGGGGGAGGAGGAGCGAAGTGTGCCTGCTCTGAGCTGTGACAGCATGTGTGACAGGAGCGCCACTTGAAAGCAGCGGCACCTACACAGACAGACAGCTAGGTCGCCTCTTTGATGAAACCGCAGCGGTGCATACTGGAGAGAAACTAAAACTAAAGTATCGATCAGATTACACAGGTATTGATCAATATCGATACCAATGTTGGTATCGATATTTGGATCGATCCGCCCACCACTAGTGGGAGGCAGAGCGGGAGGGAGGATAATACTTTGGCTGATAACTTTTGAGTGTGACAGAGAAAGTACGAAGGATGGATTAAAGTAATTCTGCCTGAAAAACAGCGCTTTCAGAGGAGTGAAGTGGAGATGAGGGGAAAGAAGAGCTGAAAACCTTTACCCCATCTTTTTTGTCTCTCTCCAAAGCACCGTGCAAAAAGTCCCGAGACACTTCCTCATTTTCGTCCAGCCACTGAATAACAAATGGCTCAAACCACCTATGAAGAGCAGAACATATTAATACATATCTACAAACTTCTTCTTCTACTTCTCCTCCTCTTTCTAAATGTCTATTTTTTATTTTTTTTTACTTTCTGTTTTCAGCATAGGTCGATGAGTTGCTACTCACGCAGGATATTCAGGCACTCTGCTCTTGAAGAAGGGCAGGTCTTTGCAGTACTCGTTGTACAGCCACTTGACTTTGAAGTGCAGGTTCATGTAATCTGCACTCTTGCACAAGCGATTTTTTTCATGTTCTGAGAGAAAGAATAAAGTGGATAAATGCAGGTTGAGTAAGAAACAAATTTCTCTCCTGGCGTTTAAACTATGGCTACCTCCAATTTCCACAGATCTATAAATGTGCATACAGAGACATTGACCCACAGTTAGCGGCTACATTTATCTAACGAGTCTTCAGTGTTTTGACAAGGCTCGGTCAGTTCAGAGGCTCAGTACATCATTGACTTGCACTCACCCTCCATTGCATACTTCATATCCTGAGCAAACAGGTTCCACATCACTTCAGCACTAATTTTACCCACGTTGAGTTCCTGGGGAAATCTTGATGGAGGAGAGAAGGAGAAAGGCTTACTCTGTATGCACTTAGAGAGAGAGAAGGTATTTAAAACTGAGCGAGCAGATAAGAGCCTAAGAGAAACTGTGCAGAAGAGATGGAGGAGGAAATGTGACCACATTTGAAAGGTTCTGGGAGTAGAGAATGCGTAAAGTTGGAGTATAGAGACTCACTGGTTTAGGCAGGGGGTGTAGGAGTTCTTGTCCTCCTCGATAATGGAGACGATAAGTGTAATGAGTTTGGACCAGAAATCCAGATTCTTGATGCTGGGTCCCTGCTCCTCCGGAGGCACAGCCCCCTGTTTGGCCTGGAAAAGCAGTGACACAACTAGAGTCACAATAAAACTCTACACAGACTTTTTTGGGGTGAGTTTTGCCTGCTGGTCACTTTGCTGAGTGTATGATGGTAAGATCAGCACCTTTGGCAGCAACAGCCAACCTGCAGTCTGCAGATTATTGTATTCTGCTCAATCACTTGAGCCAAATCATGTCAAATTTTTTAAAAAGTTTCATCATCATCATGCAACAAACTTTAGACCATACTGCACACACCAAACCTCTACTCACATGTTGGATAAAATACCCAAAGGGCCAATCTTCCAAAGGTCAGTGTAGATATTTAATTGTGTGACCATTTAGTACTCTTATCTGAATTTTACTTACAGTACTTTTTATTGTTGAGACAGAGAGACTTTTTGTGGGGAAATCTTGAATGTGTTGTTAATTAAACAACTCATACATACTCAACATTTGCTGCTTAAACAGCTTCAAACTGACTCAGAATGTTAACTGTCTGGACGACTTCTTTGAAACAGCTGAAGATGTGCTAGAAGAAAAGAAAAAAAAAGCTGAGTACTGCAGGGGTTGAAGAGTGAAGAATGATCTTTGTTTTATTCAAAGGGAAAATGCTTATTTGAAATTCACCAGGGAGTCTGAATGGAGTTGCTGCTGTAATGAGGACTCAAAGCAAGTTCTAGAAATTCCTTGAAATCTGAGTGATGGATGGGAGAGCCTGGCCTACCCAGACTGAGAGGATGATGGGGACTCACACACACACACACGCACACGCACACACAGCACATGCACTGAGCAAAATATAGAAATCAAGCAAAGGGGGTATAGTAATAACATTAAAACAAAACTGGTTGTCAAGTTTAAAATAAATAGTTAGTCCAACTATATGAGTAAGCTTTGAGTTAGGCTGTGATTTATCCTGCTTGCTTCTTCTGAGAGAGTGAACCAAATTACAGCCAAGGAAAAAGAAAAGTACATAAATCATTAGACATCTACGACAAAAAAAGAAAAGTAAACCTCAATGCTTATTAGCACTGAACAGACTATACACAGTGGCAGATTATCAGGGCACCGTGAGCAACCAGAAACATCAACTAAATACAGGTTGAGTGACAACATCCTGGCCACTGACACTGGTGCAACACGTCCTGCTACATTGTAGTCTACACTGTATGAAGAGATGAGAACCGTGTTTTAGTTGCCAAAATAAAACTCATATATCAGGACAATTTGACCATAATTTAATTCAATATTTGCTAGACAAAACCAGTGGAACAACACATGAAGATGTGCTGAGCTCTTTGAAAGTCTACGGAGCAGGCGCAAAACCATTTGTTGTCTCTGAATTTATTTTACACAACTATTATACTTACATGGCCTTTGGCAATACTGTACTTTATTATGGTCATGCCAATAAAGCAAACAGAAATTTGAACATTGTAAATGACAGAAAGGGAGAGACATTAACTCATACCTACAAAGATATTCAATAAATTACTGCTTCTTACCGGGTCTGTCTGATACTCGCGGCTGTACAGCTCATGACAGTTATTGAAGATGTACTCGTAGGTGGAGTTGAGACAGGCTTTGACACAATCCTTCACTACCTGACTGGCTCTGGGTGGAGACTGAAGCTCTTGGACCTGAACACACACACACACACACACACACACACACACACACACACACACACACACACACACACACACACACACACACACACACACACACACACACACACACACACACACACACACACACACACACACACACACACACAGTTAAACTAGGCAGGTACACTGAAATCAATTCATCAAATTATGTATAGGATATATTTTAGAATTGTCTTCATGTTTGTCTTAATTGCAAAGACAATATGAACACCAAATATATATAATATAATCTACTGATATATTTAATTGTGCTTTTTAAATCAGAGTAAGGAGGACATTGGGGATGAAGTTCATTATATCCTATATGTGTAACACATTGAGCAATGTGGAAGTATGATGGGTAGGTGGAGCGCTTAAAATACAGAAGAAAATCAAAAAGGCTTTGACAGATGAAGACAAAGGGACGGTACCTTCATTCTGAAGAAGGTGATACTGGTGAGGAGGTCCACTGTGGACTTGAGGTCCTGCAGCCTCTCAGGACTGCTGGCAGGGAAGTTGTTCTGGAGTCAGACGAAAAAAAAAAAAAAAAAAAAAGAAAAAATATACAGTGAGGAACAACAGATGACATAACATCCATCCTCGTCCACTGTGTTTGTGTGGCACGATCCAGCATAGGCAACACTTGTTACTGTGGGGGTGTGCGGTGTTTCCTGAATGTGTCTGTGCATGTTTCAGAGTAGCTGTCAGTCTAATTAACACATCCGCCTGCTTTGTTTCACTGTTTCTCACACAGGAAAAGAAAGGTACAGAATAGAAAAAGAGGGGAGGTGGGTTGGTGTTCTACCATGCAGTTTGACTGTCCAGCCACAATTAGTTGTCATCTATTATAAACTTTTCAAATATAATATATGAGTGTAAAAGGAAAACGGAGTGCAATCTTACGCGGTACATAGACAGGTCAATCCTCAGAGAGTTGTGAAGCTGGTCTAGAAGCTTGACAAATCGCTCTTTCTGTGGAAATTACAACACAGAGTTTAATATTTAAAAAACCAAAGCAGACACACCACACTGCTTTACACATAAAAAGCCCAGCCAACCAGTACCAGGATAATACATAAGCATATAGTAAAAAAGAAATTATGAATTAAAAACAAAACAAAAATTTTACTTTACTTACACAAGATGATGTTGTAGTTTTTCTACAAGCCTTGTTTGTAGCATTTATTAATATTGCTAAATGTTTCTGCAGTGACTCACCCCAAAGTTAGAAGCAGCAAAGCGGTCAGAAGCAGAGACATTGTTCGTTGCCTGGGTGGTGTGAGCGTAGTAGGCATTGATGTTAGCCAGCAGGGTACTCATCACTGCAGGCACACCTGGGCACATGTACTTAGATGACAGGCAGGCAAAGTGACTGCAAAAGAGGGACAGACATGTGAGAAAATACAGAATACTTTACACAGAGCTTGATGCATGAAAACAACCAGCAATGCACGCATATATATATCATATATATATATATATCAGGCTTTCAGACGGTAACATACGTCATGGCCTGGTATATGGACTCCACTCCATAACGCATGGCAAACTCATCAACAATCTCCTGGGGAGTCTCCTCAAAGTAGACCTTCCATGCATCATCCCCTTTGGCATCGGGGATCTTCACCACACCGTTGTTCTGGATATCTGTCACATAGTGGAAGAGGTTCTACGCACAATAAAATAGGAGAGAGTTAAAGAATGAATGGAAGGAGGTATATAGAAAACAAATAAGCAGAGAGACTGAAAAAAAGTCAGTACAGAAGAGTACAAAAAGAGAAATGGCAAAAATAGAGACTACTGGTTCAAAATAGAGCGATGGAGAAGTGTCAAATGGCTATAAAGAGCTTTCAAACATCTCTCAGTTGTAATCAAAGTTTCTATATGTTTCATTGTATAAAAACAGAGCTGATTAAAACCTTAGGTCTGTTTATCTTTAAATGGCTGTGCTACATAAATAGCCATTAAACTATATTATGAGGCCAACACAAGTTGCTGTCTAGACTACTCAATGATGAAAACATTCCGAGTTGGCTGTGTGGCCAACAGTGGTCATTTGTGTGTTAAGGTTCAGCTAATATGCTCTGTTGAGTAATGGGCTGAGAAATGACATATACGTCTGTGATTGTTCTACAATCAAGCAGTAGAGTTTTCCACACAGAGCCAGACTGCAAATGTGTCTGATGTCTTTGCTGTTGGAAGAGGTCTTCATCTCATGAGAGCAAAGCAAACTTCACGGAGTAATAACTCAAGTTTCATTTGGAATGGAGCTTAACATCAATCAGTAAATTAATCTGTTTGGCATGGGACATTAGGATGCCTTTGCACAGAAATACTCACAGATGCACAGACAAACACGGTAGTAGAAAAAATACTTAAAATCTACAGTAAAAGTAGTGATGCATTAATCAAAATAGTTTTTTATTTAAATGCTCAATCTGTCATTAGTGTGCAGTGCACGACGTATCCACATATAATATAGGCCGAAGACACTCAAAGGCATGGGCTGCATAATGTTCTGCATGTTGTTATGGAGACCAACAATGAATTTACCACTGCACACTGACTGCCAATTAGGCCTTTTAGTAAAAGCACAAGAATAAGTATGAGCTGTAAAATGGACTAAAAACTAATTACAATATTCCCAGAGATGTAGTAGTAAAGGTATAAAGTCCCTCAAAATGCACATATAAAAACACCAATACCCTTGAAACAGTATTTAAGTACAGTTCTTTTATATATTTTGTTACGTTCTACCTGTTTAAACACACACCACACTGAGCTTACTTCATGCAAACAGGTGTACTGAACGTGATAGGGGGCGACCGTCTCCTCTCCTTTGATCTCTACATTAATGTGCATGCGGATAGCTCCAGACACAGCGGATTTGTCTGTACGCTTGTCTGCGAAGAGCACAAGACATATAGCAACACAGTTACCGAACTGAAAACATCTAAATCAGAGAAGTTAGGTCAGTCAAATAACTTCAAAGTGAGGTGAACTGTGGTATCAATACAGTATTTGTGACTATAAATTTAACTGACACAATGTGGCTCAACTGACCCAGATTGTACCAGACGTCCATCTCTCCGCTCAGAGTGCGAACCTCGATGATGGTTTGACCGAGAAAGTCGTCCGACTCCCGCTTGAACTTCTGCTTTACGCGAGACTTAATGTCGTCATCCTCATCCCACACCCGCACCTTAATGCGGTCTGAGGAGTTGTGACATTCACTAAAACACACAAAGTCAGTCACAGCTACTAAATATAATAGTTACATTGACAGTTGGCCAATAAGACCAGATGCTATGATGATTCATGACTCATTAAATATCAAAAGTGTGAGCAAAAGAATTTGCCTTAAACAAATAGATTTAATACATAATCAACAGAAAGCAGATAGAAATGTTGAACTGCATCAGTGAAACAATTAAAGTTGAAGGGTTAAGTTCATTGAGAGAAAATGAATTAAAAATGTTTAGAATCAATTAGTCATTTTAGTCATTTATATATCAAGCAAAAATGGCAGTTTGCTAGTTTTCTATCAATGTCAATTGAAAATCTGGGTTTTTGACTGTTGTTTGGAGATGTCATCTGGAGCTCTGAGAAACGGTGATCAGCATTTTCTACTAATATATGACATTTCATTGGCTAATCAAAAAACTGAGAAAGCTTTTTTTTCTTAACAACATATTGTGATGAAAACCAAAATCATTGTTTACAGCCCTGACACTTACAAATTTCACATATTTTATATTTCAAAGAGGTCTTGACTCACAAATTAAATGTCTCCTCCCAGACAGGGTTGAGGTTGCCGTAGATGGTCTTGGTCCTCTTTTTGGTCTTTCCCACCTGGACAGTGACGTAAGGATCACTGGAGCCCGTTTTATCCTTGGCTTGTAGACCCTGGGCACACAACACTAAAAAGAAGAAACAAAAAAGCGAGCTGATCAGCCACTGTTTGTGTGTGTGTGTGTGTGTGTGTGTGTGTGTGTGTGTTCGGATGCAAACACATCTGACCTGCTCTACTGCCCCACAAACGCCACCTGTGCTCTCTTCATACAAACACCAGCCTGTCTCTTTTTATAGACTTTGATGTTGACAGTGTTGGCCAGCTCCGCTCAAAGCTACTGTACTGTACTTATTTGACTCCACTCTTACCTGTGATGCTGATCTTGGCCGACCATTTAGAGGTGCCATCGAGCACACTCTGTTTGATCTGCTTCATGTGGGTGACGTGGGTGGACTTGGGGGCTGTGAACACCTCCTGAATGAGTTCGAAGATCTCAGGTTTGTTCCTCTCGCGGATCTTCATGCGGTCTTTAAGAACCATGATGATGTTCTGGGTTCGGTCCTCCGCGCCGTGTTTGGAGCTCTTCTCTGCCGCTCCTGGTTAGCGTGAAAATCAAGACGAGAAAGAAAAGGATTAAGACATGTAAAAGCAAATAGAAGAGTTAACATATGAAAGGTGTTTGATATATGTTGGCTTATATTGCTATACAGTCATTAATGAAAACAATAACAGAGCAGAAAATTGCATGGAGGGTACATTTCTCCAATTATAGGAACATTTGAAACTGAGGTCTGAATTTAAAATGAAGATTACGGTGTTGGAGCTGAAAAACTTGGCTATATTTCTTGAATGAGAGGTGGACACATTTGCAGAGCTATGAAATTCTGAGTAAAAGAGAAATGGAAAAGAGAGGCGGATGACAACAAAAGACAAATGGCTTTTAATATCCTCTCAAGAACACAAGGAAAATAAGAAAGTAGGAGTGAGAGATAGAGGAGGGGGACTTTGTCATTGACAAATAGAGATAAGAGGAAAGAGATGGACTAGATAGTTTACTATTATTAATAAAAAAAACAACAGCACTGACGCAGCAATAATTTTAAAACATAAAGTCAGCAAATGATTGTTCAGCTCGTGTAAATATTTTTATGCTATATTTTAGCATCCGTTTTCATTAAACACACAATACAACGAGTCATCAAAGCTTTAGCTCTTATATATTCCAGATTATTATTGGCTATGAAAAGCCAATTTTAGGCCAAGCTGCAAATACATAATTAAACATTTAAGAAATAGTATTATATTGTATAATATTGGGAAATATGCTTATTAACTTTCTTACCAAGAGTAAGAGTGATACATATCTCATATTTGTACTGTAAAAATGAAAGCAACAAAATCTGCCTACCAGCAACACTAAAGCTCACTAATGAACATGTAGTGTCTCAAGGCCGTTTTACAGTCACCGCAGCCGAGCTTGCGCGCACCATTGTGACGTCAAAATGATGTAGATCCCGCTGGCATGCCAGGATTTTGAGTGCAAGTCCCGAGGACGCGCACCACTCTATTTTTTTCAGCAGCGCACGACAAAGCAGAAACAGGAAGCCTGAACGAGCTCGAAGGTCACCGGATGCCAGGGCTCTCAGAGTGACTGCAAGTCTCTCTTGTAAACCTACTGGGTTAAGACGAGTTCTTTCATGGTGAATGAAAGGCTTGATCCGACGAAGTAGGTCATCAAATCAAATTGAAGCATTGACCGCAATGCAGCTGCCAGTTCTGCCGTTGTTTACCTTTTTCTTCTTCTTCTAGTCTGTAGAAATACCAGAGATGGTAGCCTTTCCTCATTAGTGCCACCTCTATTCAGGAGAAGACTGCAACTAGTGTCGCAACCACCACGTGGGAGTATAAACAGTTACGGTGTGCTGCTATCTTTAAATGACATCATATTGTATCATATTTATATATATATCATATGTTAATCCAGCCTCTTATCAATGCTTTAGGGGCTAAGTTATGGGTAATGTTTTCCGACACTTTGCTTACTTTGCAGACAATCAGCATTGAGTAGATCTTGGCACTTCTCGTGGCATTTGACTCCACACTCGGTACAGCGCATGCCCTGGCGAGCGATACCCCACAGCAGCCCCTCACACTCGTAGCAGTAAGTAGGCGTGGTGGCTGTCCACACCTCAAAATTGTGTGGGGTGGTGCAAGAGATGGGATATATGAGGGCCTGGAGGGTCTTCTTGTAGACATGACTCTTCTACAAGGGTCAAGAAGAGAGAAGTGTAGGTGTCAGCAGAGTCTGCTTGAATGACATGATGTGAGATACTTTGAATTAATATTGTAAATGAGTACTGACCAGTTCTTCGTTATGCAGGGTGCTCGACGTCAGGGCTGAGGTGATGCCCGCCTTCCTGGAGTTCTGAACCAAGGACTGAGTGACAGGAGAGAGGAGGGGTCAGTTTCTTTCAGCTCGCATCTCAATATCTTATTTATTAAGACAAATCTCAGAGCAGCCCGTGAGGCAATGTGTATTATTACTGTCTGTCTGGCAATAGTTACAGCAAACTAGAGGTGACAGCTGCAGAATTTAAAGTGCTTCCTCTTATATCGATAACACTGGTGAGATGAGAAAACTAGTATACCTTCATAACCTAAGTGTTTTAAATGCAAATGGTGTTGGTGTTACTCACCATAGCCTGTGGAAAAGCAGTGAAGGTGGGAGGAACAAGGGAGAGATTTAATATTAGAAAAAGGCAAGAAATAGTGGGTTGGGGTTCTATAGAGAATTCAAATTGTTGAGAGAGGGTGCATTCATTGTGTATATACTGCAGTTATTGTGATTAAACAAACAAGGTGAATCAACAGACTTTAATGGTGAGGAAGTCACAGCTGCGACCAGACTTGAGTATTTGATGTGTGAATGAAGTAGCTTGCGATCACTGCTCATTATGCCAGACCACACACTGTCCGATCAATTACCTGGGAGACTCTGACAGGTTGTGTGTGTGTGTGTGTGTGTGTGTGTGTGTGTGTGTGTGTGTGTGTGTGTGTGTGTGTGTGTGTGTGTGTGTGTGTGTGTGTGTGTGTGTGTGTGCATGAAAGCAAGAGACAGAGAGAGGAAGAGAAACAGTGGTGCACCTGCCTGTGAATGTCAGTCAGTGCTTTGTGACAGCAAGAATTATTAATGAAGACAGCATCTGAGCTAATTACTAACGGTTGGATCTGGTGAGTTTAGGAAAATGGCACACTGAGGGTTGCCTGGCAGTTAATATAAAGAGCCAAGTTGCTGTCCTATTTCAAGGCTGCCTTCTGTTTCTAACATCCACTACAGAATGTGCTTTTGCATTACAAGCAATAGTTCAACATTTTGACAAATACTGCACGATTGCTTTCTTGACTAGAATTAGAGAAGATTAAAACCACTCTCATCTGTCCGTTAAATATAAAGCCAGTTAGCTTAGCTTAGAAAAAAAGACTGGAGGCTGAAGGTAATCAAATCTGCCTCCCTGCAGCTCTAAGGCTAACATTAGGATGTTATATTTTATTTGTATTATCTGCACAAATCCCAAAGTGTAAAGATGACAAGTTGTGACAGGTTGGAAGCTGTTTCCCCTGCTTCCAGACTTAAATATTCTCTTCTAACTCATAGTTAGAAAGCATCCAAGGGTATTTATCAAAATCAACTATTCCTTTAAGGTTTTCTTTTTAATTTGTCAAATATGAAACATGATACTGTGTGTGTGTGTGTGTGTGTGTGTGTGTGTGTGTGTGTGTGTGTGTGTGTGTGTGTGTGTGTGTGCGTGTGTGTGTGTGCGTGTGTGTGTGTATATTCATAGTTTGATCGTATCTATACTTGCTAGTAAAATTAGAGCCTCCTGTCTTTTTGACAAAAGCAGAAAAGTGGTAATGCTGTCAGGCATAAAATAGGGGTGATTTATATTTCTTACTGTCTTAACTCTAATGAGGCAGTGTCAGGGAGGCATGGTGACGATGGCAGAATGGGGTAATGAAAGGTATGTTATATGACAGCATCTAACAAACATCCATGTCAGTCTGGGGGAAACCTCTGGCTTTGCCAGTTTCCCCTTAGCCCTGCAGCTCGCCTTGTCAACAGGTGCTGTAACAGGAGGGAAAGCAGAGTGGATGTGCAATGGGCTAAAAGACGCAGGAGTGCGGAAGAGAAGTAAAAAGAAAGAGAAATTAAGAAAAGAATGAGGTAAAGAGATGAGAGTAATGAGATATGAAAGGGCAGCAGACAATTAGACGGAAAACAGGAGTAGGTTTAGTAGATGAGAGCTCTTACTGCTGAGCCGAGTGATAAATGGATATGGGGAGATGTGAGACAGGGGAATATAAAGAGATTAGTGCAGAAACTCACCAGATCTCGGACGAGAGGCATAGCTTTCCTCTTCCTGAGGTCTGGCATGCTGTCAATGCTATACAGAGCGCCACCCATCCTGGAGACCAAACATGCACAGAGCAGGATTTAACACCAGCTATTTATTCAGCTACAGTCGTTAGAACCTGGACACGATCAATCAATTAGACAATAAATGCATTCAGACATTAAAGCCATGGGCTTGCCTTTCGGTTGGTAAAGTTATAGATTGTCAATGACCGTAGTAGTAACAGCGTCATGGTTACTTACCCTGCTGATAAAAGCAGAGAGGCGATGCCAACACTTTCTCCTCGGGCCTGAGGAGAAAGAGAGAGATAAGATGATGAAGAGAGGCAAGAAGAGTGCCATTAGAGCTGTGGCTGGAAAAATTTACTGTACAGAGTGCTTTTATTTACTGAGAACGACACAATCGAGGCATACTGTATGGTCTTCCTTAGCAAAAAGCAATATATCATGTTGAGTTTCATTAGAAGTTGTAGCCACAATGACTGAAAGTGTTCCCAGAATTCACAAATGGACAATACAACAGTAATACAAGTGGGAGAAGAAAAAGGGGGAGATGAGGAGAGTGGTATAGCTTAGTTGTGTCTTTCTGAGTGAGTGTGTTGATTATTGACAGCAGCAGTGGCTTCTCTCTGTGTTTGAGAATCATAGTAAAAGTAGATTACAGCCAGATGGCCATCCGTGTAGTCACTCTTCTAATTCTATCTGCTCTATTATTGAAAGGCTCTTTGTTGTCTGTTCAAAGAACACACAGCATCGATACTCACGTCACACTGACGAACTGAAATAGTCAAGATTGGTATAAACGTCAGGCTTTAGAAAAGACACTTTGCAGGCTTAAAGCAGTTTCCCATGTGTTGCTTGGGCTCCCGATAAATATCTATGAGCCACACAGGATGCATAAAAAAGAAATTAGATTGACTACTGGCCACACCCACCTGAGCGTCTGCTCCAGCCATGGGTAATCGGAATGGACTACATGCAAATCGCTACGAGGATGGCAAACAACTGAAAAGAAAATAATGAAATGGCAAACAGTACAAGGGGTAAACAGAAACTATCAATTAAACACAAGACAATATAATCCACAGCAATAAACAAAAACAGGGAAAAATGGTGGACCAGTCAACAAAAGCTGGAAAAAAAAAACACAGTAACAGGACATGCAGGGACTGATGCAACAAGTCAGTGAGCTCAATATTAGACTTATGAATTTAACAACAACAGAAGACCTATTATTACCCACTCTTATGAGCCCAGGCATTCACCTGGCATGAATGTACGTTGCACAAATGCACACCTATGTGCACAAGGTACACTCAGAAACACACACCCATTCACACATGTTGTACCTCTTGCAGCTGTAGTCGTACTCTGCTGAAAAGTCGAAGCCAGTTGGCTTTGGCTCTGGCAGGACCAGGCTCCATGATTTCCCTCTTTGGGAAACTAAAAGAATGATTGGAGAAGGAACAACAAGCGTTATGCATATATGTGCTAGTATGTGCTCTATTAGCTAATGTAGTGAATGTGTAGTTATTATAGAGATAAACTATCATTGACTAATAGTGGTAAACACATTAAAGGGACACTCCGCTGATTTTGCACACAGTGTAGGAGAAAACGTGATGATTACAAAAATGTAGATAATCATTTTAAAACTTTGGCTGTTTTATTAGAATGACACTGGTTCATCTAGACAGGCACTTATGTTTTTTTTTTCCTATTCCTACGCCTTCCCCAGTGTCCGTTTCCTATGTTCCTCTTAATTAGATGTACTGTATATATACTGTATGTGCTTATTGTTACTTGAATGAACTGCCGGATGAACGTCTATGTACAAAATGTAGCTGTGTTAGTATTGACAGTGAGTGAAAGCTGAGTCGGACGGTGTATGAACAGTGTTCACCTTGGAACAGGTGGCTCCTCTGTTCTCTCTTCAGGCGCTGGAGGGACACTCTTTGCCACTGGAGGCTGCTCGGGAGTTTGAGGTTCCTCCAACGGCACCTCAAACTTGGGTTCAGGCTCCAGGGGCCCGGTATCTGGAGCTGGAACCTGCGATGTGGTCGTGGGGGTGGATGTGGTGGTGGTTGACAGGGCTGGCTGGGTGGGTGCGAACGGAGGCTTGGTGGATTCCGCACTGAAAGGGGGCAACGTGTCATTGTGTGTGACTGGAGGTAGACTAGGAGCTGTGCTGGCGGGCGGGAGCTGATCAGGAGCTGGCCGCTGCTGATGCAACGACGCCTGCTTCTCCAGCGGTGGTCTGGTGGAGGACAGACCATCAGAGGGGGGCATCAGGGGGGCAGTGCTTGTGGGTGTGGGGGTGTAGGGCGGCTCCTGGTCTTCACCGAGTGTGCCGTCAAGTGGATACGTATCTTCATCTTCCTCGAAAGGCATCTCCTCCTCATCTTCGTAGATGTACTCCCCTTCCTCCCCGTACACGTCACCCCCCTCTCCGGCATACAGCGCCCCCTCTTCCCCTCCGTCTTTGAGGTAGCCTCCCTCGTCGCTGTAGACGCCTTGGGGGTCCTCGCCATCCCAGCCTGGGGAGTCCTCTTTGCCGTAGCTGACAGAGGAGTGGCAGGAGTGGTAGGAGTCGTTTTCATCGTAGAACTCTGAACCTCGCAAGCTCTCGCCGTCCTCAGCAACAAACTCCTCACTGAGCTGAGAGCTGCCTCGACTCAACTCGCCCGACGAGGCGTAACGACTGTCTGTGGGACTGAGGGGAGGGGGAGATACAGACACCTGTTACATAAACACGCCCACACAGGTTTAAAAGTAAACTAGAGGGGTTCCAACACTTGAACAATACATAGTGTTGCTGTCACAGTGACACTTAAGGAACTTGTGTTGGGGCCAGAGAGGGAGACAGCTAATCAACAGGAGCAGAGGAGTGACTTTAAACCAACCAATAAAAAAAAAACTCCTCAGGGGGTTGGGATAGTGATGCATCAATGTAACTGCAAGGGCAATCATCTTTTTTCGTAATGGCTAAGGTTACTATGGATACTAGTTCACACACAGGTTAATACGGAAGCACACACCATACAAAAGCACACAATTAGCAAGAACAAAAAAAACGCATTTTTCATAATTCTAAAATATAAATAGAACTATTTAGTGAACCTGAAGAGGTTGATGGTAATTTATTAGCCTCTTTTTGAAGATAAATAAGTGATATTTATTCATGATGATGAATGAGACTTTGAGACATTAAGACGGACCATGAGTCAGAGAGATTTGAGAAACATGCAAAAGCTATTTCTTACACACACACACACACACTTGATTGTGTTGTCTCTATTGATTACAGTCATGTTGGTTCAATAATACATGGTGCAGGAGCAGTAAAGGAGCTAACTGTATTATGGCTCTGGGCTGTGAGCCAGAGGGAATACACAAGTTTGGATGAATGGACACATGAACACACAATCACGAAACCCCTGTTCTTTTCTATTCATCACCTAAATCACAATCTCTCTCTCTCATCAAACACAATGACATTGTGCAAGCCAAATGCTTGCACAATGTTTGAGTCTAAATACATGTCTGCCCTCTTTCTTAGCAAAGAATATAAAACAAAAAACATGATGAAATGAAGATGAAAATGAACGTAATCTGTCTTGGCTTCTCTGCAGCCCCCATTATTGGGCTGACGGCCTCCTGCTGATATATGGGTGAAAATGAAATGTGTATAATTAACAAGAATGGGACACAAATAATAAGACAGGGCTCTTCTAAGTGTCTCACGTAAAGGATGGGGGCTGTGTAATAACAGGCTGCCGCGACAACAGATTCACACACACACACACACAGATTCACACAGGTTCTTACATAATCTCCAACCAACAATTAACCTCTGACTGTCTCAGACTGTTACGAAACAACACACACATACACATATCTTGTCAATCACTCGCCCACACACAAAACTGCGCAAAACTCATTAGTTTAACAATGGCGACGATGAGTGTGATACATCATTTGTGATACTGATTCGTGATTCTTCACCAGGAACACAGTAAATGTAGATGCAGGATCAGTAGGTTTCAATCAATAGTATAGAATATACATAGATAGGGTAAGAGCACATGCATGCAAGCACAGCGAGCGAGGAGGACGGGACAAGTCCACCACTGACGTCACAGCGAGACGGAGTCACAGGCCGGAGCAGGAGAAGGAAGAGGATTTGGAGAGGAGGCACAGAGACCCACCTATCGGACAGTGAATGCCTACTGTCTAGAGAATACTGACGACTGGTGCGGCGGCTCGACCCTGAGCCTGAGTCGATATCGCTGCGCCCGTTGGTGGCCGAGTCTAAACTATCATAGCGTCTGGTAAGAGGAGTAAGGAGGGAGGTTGGGAAGAGGGGAGAGGTGGGAGAGGAGCATCAGTAGAGCTCAGTGCAAATCTTTCAAAGAAGCCTGTCCTAAACAATAGTGTTCATGTGAACATTGAGGCAGGTTTCGCTTGATGTAATCATTCCTTCTGTTCGTACTGGCAAGTAAAAGATCCCTTCCTATTGTGCTCACAATGTAAGTGATGGAGGGGGGGAATCCACAGTTCTATGCAAAATTCCATTCCGACATGAATACAAGACTACAGCAGTCCGAGTTTTTCAAATCAAGTGGATATGTCTTTCGTCTAGCTATTGTCTTTTTAGTGCACAATGTCCTTTTTGTGTTACTGTGGGAATTTTGCACCAGAAAGACACTAACTTTAGAATATACCTACTTGATGTTGTTCCCCATCACTTAAATGAGAAGATCAAAGGAACAGATCTCTTAATAGCCACTGTGAACAGGAGGAATGATTATAGCATCAAAACATGTTTCAATGTTCATATAAACACCTGGCTATTGTTTAAAGACAGACTTGAAAAATTGTGAACTTATCCTTTAAGTTTCTGCACAATGACCTCTCACTGAGGTTGAGCACTTGAAGATGTATTTTACCCATCTACATCTAAACATATGAAAAGGTCAAACTTTCCGTTTCAGCTTCCCTGAACAAAAATGTTCAGAATCACTGCTACTTTCTGCCCAAGTTAGTGCAGAGGTGATCACATGGGGGGGGTTCTGACACTCACACGCTCAATATGCACACAAAGATGCAGGCACACGCTCGCACATGCCCATTCACCCAAAAGATAACCACAAAGGCCCACTTCATACATGACCTGTATACAAGAACTGTGTGCCCCAGCATGCTTGTATACACTGAGGCCAGGGTTATTCTCTAGAGGAGGAGAGCACAGTGGGACAACATGTTACCATGTACAATACAGTGAAACAAAACAAGGCCGCTGGGGCTGAGCTGTCTCAGGGATAAATGCTAGACTCCAAATAGGAGTATTTGCTTAAGATGGGGAGTGTGATTATACAGCTTCAACATTAAACATTTTCAACAACTTTCTCCCTGTAGATCCATTATGTCAACCCGCCATGGTAATCTCATTAAAAGGAAACCATTCTGTCTCAGTTATGTCTACATAGTGCCTGAAGGGTGCTTGTTACCTCATGACTCTGTGGTCGTAGTCCAGCTCATGGATGTCGTCGTTGTAAGAGTGTCTGTAGTTCTCATTCCTCATGGGATACTGGTGCATGGAAGCGTTGGGCTGGGAGGTGGTGTAGTAGGGAGGCGGGATGCTGTTACTGGTCTCACTGCGGTAGTCGCTGTCCCTGTCGTCCACGGCGCTGTCTGGGTCCTCGTCTGTTCACACAAACACAGCGGGAGACGGGATGAAGTGACAAGACACGAGAAGACGATAATGGGTCAGAATTGTATTGTACAGTATTTGTATAGTGTATATGGGGCACAATGGCGTGGAAAAAACAACACAAAAACGTAAATAAATCAAGCAAATAAAAACGTACACTACATTTTTTTTTATAATAATGGATGTTCTAAAGCTCCCTCTATACAGTAGATACCTGATACTTTCTGATAGATAGTTGTTTTATTTGCATCTTTACTACAAAGAACATTATTGATTTACTGTCTTATTGTACTTCCACTTCCATTCCAATTCTAGTGTGTTTTAGGATAATATTATCTGTTAAAATATAATCATTGTATAATGTATAGATTAGGGCTGGGCGATATATCGATATTATATCGATATCGTGATATGAGACTAGATATCGTCTTATATTTTGGATATCGTAATATCGTGATATGACATAAGTGTCTTTTCCTGGTTTTAAAGGCTGCATTACAGTGAAGTGATGTACTTTTCTGAACTTACCAGACTGTTGTAGCTGTTTTATTATTAATGATTATTTATCTAAAATATAAGTGAAGATATTTTGCGAGAGCACCAACTGTCAACTCTAGAATATATCGCCGCAATATCGATATCGAGGTATTTGGTCAAGAATATCATGATATCTGATTTTCTCTATATCGCCCAGCCCTAGTATAGATATATAATTTTAATATCAGGGCGTAAAAAGTCACCTACGCACCAGTCGCTGTTGCTTGTTAAACTACACGATAATAACAGAAGGCGACTCAGATGAGTGTATCAACATTTTTATCAACTCAGATCTTCTAGCATTAAGGACTTTGGTGGCACAACAGTAAAACAATGTTCAGGGACATGTCCCCCCCCATCACTAGTGGAAATTGCGCCCTTGGAAAAACACCACAGAGATTAATTTCCTGTAACTTCACTGATTTTTATTCTTCCAGCTCATCAGGAGAATATGGATATGAGGTGAAAGGAAGTTCAGGACAAAAATATATTTTCATGGCAGCTCATGGTCTCTGAGGAAAACTACACAAGGAGATCATTACATTAAGTAAGACATGGACAATAAATACAGAATTACGCCATTAGCAGAATGCGCATGAAAGAAACTTACTTTGCTGATCCCCCCACAGACTCCAATTACCTGCAAGCAGATAAAGGGTTGGAGAAACCAAATTAGGTTTGGGCTACACATTAAACACATCAGCAGTCCACAAAACTGGGTAAGCAAACACATAGAGATTTGTAGCCCTGAGAAATAAGTGTTTTAAAATGTAAACGTGTGTGCAGAGGATCCAGAAATGAGCGCGTATGTACATGTGTGTCAGTAAAGAAAAGCACAAGTTCAGATGCTGCTGGCCTTGCTGCTCAGTAATTAAGAACAGAAAATACTCCCAGACAGAAGATTACACGTGATGTTATCATTTATACACACACAAGCATCACGCCACCATCCAACCCCTCTGTCCGGAGATTTAGTATATATAGTATACTATACACACTTTGTCCCTGTGTCATCATCACTATACAGACAGACAGACGGACGGACAGACAGACAGACAGACAGACAGACAGACAGACAGACAGACAGGGTGGTGTGTGTCTGACAGCCCATCGTATGTCAGTTCACATTCATCACACATCGCTTGCATGCATGATTCATCACATCAGCTTTCCTCCCTTCCTCCTACACTTCATCTATCAGCCTCATTTCTACCTCCCGTCTAGTATCATTTTTGGAGCAGAGGGGGTGAGGGGAGGGGAAATAAGGAGGCATAAAAAGGACACAGTGGGGGAGAGCACAGAAGGAGGTCGACGCAGAAGTGGCTTATGACACTCACAGCACTGTGTGGTTGGTGCATGCAGTGGTTGCTCCTGTTCTTCTTGATAGGCATACTGAGGGGTGGAAAAACAACATCTTAGAAAATAAGATCCAGTAGTTCTTAGGAAAATTGCTGGTAAAAATATATTGACTCTGCAATTCTGCTGTTATTGGCAGCCACATAGAATTAGAGAGAGTATGGTAAAGGAAGAAAGAGGTGGAAAGGAAACACAGAGTAGGAAAGGGGTTATGAAAGAAAAAGGAAGGAATAAATAGATAGATGAGGAAATACAGATGACAGATGCTGAAGAGAGTGATGTGGAATGTGGAGTCAAGTTCTTACGTCTTGATCTCTCATGGCATTTAGTTGTTCAAGTTTCTTGGCCCAGTATCTGGCCTCTTCCTCAGGAATGTCTGCAGCAAACATACAAACACACAACATGATCCTCTACTCAGCACATACAATACATGTCTCTCTGTATAAGCATTGCAACAGAACCATAGAGCAATCAAATTAATTCATTTTAAAGCCATGGCAACGATATTTGATAGTAATAGACTGACAAAGCAATCTCAAGTAACAGCGCTAGATGTAGTGTTAGTACTATAGTAGTAGCAGTAGCAAAAACAGCATATGTAGTAAATGTAGTATTATTGAGACTAGCCGTACTAGAGATGGTACTAACAGTAAAAGTGATAGTGGTTGAGATAGTAGTTGATAATGTTGAAGTCACAATACTAATACTAGCAACAGTAGAAATGGTATTTGTTTTTTTTACATTGTATTGAAACATATGTATATATCCAAAATCTAGCACTTACAAATGAAACAATTTACAGAATTAGGCATGTAGGATAAATACAACTATGACGAAAGGCCGCACCTAGTGGCAGTTCAAAGCGGGTGTCAAGCAGCAGCCTGTGAAAGGTTGGGTCTTTAGTTCCACAGATCTCATTCTCAGCCATGATCGCATTGGAGTCCAGGGTCAGCCACTGGCCTGGACCCTCCTGGAAAAGATAGAGGAAGATGGGCAGAGAAATATGACTTAAACTATTCTTACTGCATGATCAATATGCCGTTTGGCATGCAAAATGTGCAAATTGCCTCACAGTGACGACACAACTACTGGAAGTCACTTCCCTTGGCCACTGTCACATAACCCGCCTAAAACTCCAACTTGTCATTTTTACATTTCTGTTTGTATATGGAATAAAAAAACGTAGATACAATTAGTGAGCTTTAGAGGAGTTATAGACATATTCTTGAACTATTTTTTTAAATTATGCAGTTCCTGACAGAAATCTGACGAGAACCACTCACTCGATCATTGCATCCACTTTTTAGTATTAAGTGGCTTATTTAACCAATTCCAATTCCATGTGCACAAAAATAACAAGTCTGAATGTGACATTTCTTATTGATTATGGCAAATAAAGTATATTTCACAAAGGCAACAGGAGTTGTGCTAAATTATTGAGCAGGACTGCATTATTAATGAAGGCAGTATGCAGTTGAAAACAAAATACACATTTTCTATGAAGCTAAAATATTACCTTCCCACAGTGACTTGTTTATAATATCCACGGTTACGACAACAATTTATCCCTTGCTTCTTTAATACATACTGTTTAGTTACTATTTGTATATTTCAAATACAGGAACATGTAGCAGCTATTGAGCTGCACATAGCAACTGTTGTGTGAAAAGTCCCTATGGATACAGTATATCGACAAGTGATATTAGGCTCCGCAGTTACTTTCTATTAACTATTTGATGTTTAAAACGTGAGAAATGTAAAACGTGGCATTTACACATATAAAATGGCTGAAAGTGAACAGTAAACATATTTAAATATAATTATAAAAAAAACTCAAAACACTCTGCAAGTTTCACATAATGGCCTTAATTAAAATAACATTAAACGTTACGTGTTTTCTTAACTCATATGTTGATTAGGCTATTTTAATAATTGCATTCATTCATCACTCAGACTGGAATATTGGTAAATGTACAGTAATGTAGCTAATAAAACCTAATGCTGGGAACCAGAGAGAGAGAGAGAGAGAGAGAGAGAGAGAGAGAGAGAGAAAGAGTGTGTACCTCATTGGACTGCCGTATGTTGCTCAGGGGGATCCATAAGGTGCCCACCATGGTGTCCCAGATCAGCCCTTTATTCCACACCTCCACTGTTAGGCCTAGATCCAGGCGGTTTATTTCACTGCTCAGCAGAAAGAGGAAGAGGCGGATTAAGGAAAGAGAAATGAGTTAGAAAAAAGCAGAGGGAAGAGAGTAAAATTATACAGTGTTATAAAAAGCTGAGTGGAGACAGGGTTGTATACAGACACCTCACTGCACACAGGCCTTTCAACAGAAATACAGTCCATGCACTTAAATCTGGTGATGGATATGCAGTGGGATTCAATCTGCAGAGGGAAATAAGTCATTCAGCATGAAGATGGAAAGAGTAGGTGATTGTCTACTAGGCTGCCGGCAGGATAGAAGAGAGAGCACAGATAGGACAACAGCAGAGACTACCTATATTTCTGTATGACAAACAGCAGTGCACTCTATGATTCATTTTTTTTTCCATCAAGAACCACTCATACACCATATGTAAAGCTAATGTCTGGACTGGTTAGGATTTGTAAAGTGATTAAAAATCTGACTGGCAGATTTTCAGCCCACTAAGCATCTCTCATTGTCAAGCAGTTCCTCTTCTCAAGCCCACTGGCTGTTTTAAGTGAAAACCTAATAATAACCACAGCGTTAATATGGAAATACATCTTTCTGTTTCCATGGGAGCCAAAGGGGTTATCTGGAAAATGGCTGAATGTGCTGTTTTGTTTGGAAGATATGGCTGTAGTAGACTAAACATAAAAGCGGTATCTGTTGTGTTTTTTTTCTTCTTCTATTTAGCCACTTTCAGGAGTTATGGGGAGTAATGACGCCAAGAGAAACCCTCTACACTTGGTGTGTGAACTCTGCTGGAGCAGGTGTTATAATAATAAAAAAACTTCATTTCAATAAACGTTATGTCATCCCCTCACTCTTCAAAGGAAAAAGTGAGGAATAGGGCAAAAATAACTCATTTTAGGAATTATAAATGTCACAGCTGACCCTGCTGCTCTGTGTTGCGCAACATCTGTGTGCTGAAATGAGCCCCTGAGGTGACATCTCCATGCATGTGAATTGACAGTATTTATTCCTTATTTAATGCCTATGTTAAAACTATTTATATATTCATATGGACTTGCATCTGCCAACGGATATTGACATTAGATGTAGATTTTTTTTAACTTTGTCAAACTAAATGTATGATCATAATAGCAACAGCAAACATATTGCGCTCTTGAAATACCTTTAAGTTGAAAAACGTTCATGTCTTGCATGAAAGTCCATTTAATGATAGTTTCACTCTTTGAGAGTACAACGATATGTTCAAACTGAAAAGCTGCTGTGACAGCAGAGCCAGAGCTTGGAGAGAAATTAGCAGAGAGCTTAATACTTAAAAGAGTATTTCACTGATTCAGCATTGCACTGCTTTAATGTTGTCACACTCACAATAGACAGTTAAAAGTGTGATCAAAATCAATGCAACAGAACCAGACAATTATGACTTTGCGGGTCCAAGGGAAGGTGAAGAGAGAAGGCTCATTGCAGTAAAGGTTCTTTTAAAGGAAAAGACAGTGAGGGGAGAAAGTGAAAGAGAAGGAAAACTAGTTGGTGTGAAGAAGAATAGGGAATGTAGTAAGAATGTAAAAAATGTGCAGCAAACACTGTCCCCCCATTAGGCAACATTGTACAGGCAGATTTACAGAAGAAGACGGGCTAAAAGAGGGAAAGACATAGCAAGATAAAAGGGGGCAGAAGATGTGAGAGAGGGCAAGAAGCACTCACAACATGAAGTCCTGCTCCCAGCATGGCTGACTGCCGCGCACAGCGATGGTTGTGCTCTTAACATTCTGCACCTTCAGGGTCACGTATGTGTTAAATTTCTCTGTAAAATAGTAAAATACAATGTAAATTCAGATACAAATACAATGGCCATGCTACTGTGCGTGTGTGTTTGTATGAAACAACCTGATTTAGTAAAAAAAAAAGAATTAGTAACAAATGGATGCTATCTACGGGTCACATCTCACCTTGGGGTCCATCGAGCTTGGCTTTCTTCACTGCAAGCAAATTGAGAAAACAAGGAAGGAATTATTCCAACTAGAAAAAGTGAGTTCAAATTTGCAAACGTGAACATGACAGTTTTCAAAGATTTCACATTTTCATGCTGCAAATATAACGTTCAGTAAACCCTAAAAGGCTTTTCTCAGACCTAGGGTTACAGTGTGATGGGACTTAGACAGTCCAGGCAGGCCTCTGCCTGTAACTCATGTGGATGAAAGTATCAGTTGGCAGGTGATTGACAGAAGACTGGCATTTTAGCGAGAGGGGGGTGGGGCAGTCTTTCATATTTCTCAATATGAAAGACTGCATCCATTCAGCAGGAGATGTCAGGCTCTCTGAGTCAGAGGGCCAGAAGGACAATCTGTTTGTGCAGGTGAGAGTAAAAGCTGATGCCATGGAGGAGAGTGGTCACATGCCTTGTCCTATCTGAATGATGTATGTGTATGTATGATAACAGGGGGTGCTGGATAAAAGACAGAGCAGCGCTGCTTTACGTCTCACACAATAGATGAGGCTCTGCTGTGGGGCCACTGCCAGCAACTCCAAGCAGGGACCTCTGAGAGTACTAGACTGACTTTTAAAACCACAGTGACGTCAACGGCCTATTCATTATTCAGTCAATCCGGCACCCTGCCGATGCCCAGCATCCCTATGTTCAGCAGTGAGGTATTAATATTCAGAGGTCTGTTTTTTTCTTTTGTTATTTTCTTATCCCTGCCTCTTTTCACTGATGTTACATGTCCGGAAAGAAATAAAGGGAATAAGCATAACTTAAAATCAATCTAATTGGGCCTCAATAGCAAGCCCATAAACATTTTCTGAGCATGTGGCTGCAAGAAGAATGGCTTTATAATGTATGACCTACAGTATAACTCTCTAAAATAGATAGAACAAAAATAAATGAATGAACACTCCCTCTTCTTATTCAAAAAGCATAAAAATTAGGGTAGCAAAAGTGATGCTGACAAAGAAACACACCAAATATTTTCGTAGTCAGTGACAGCAGAGCAAGCATGATAATCATTGTTGACAAATTGGCTTCTAAAAATAGCTTCACCCCAGCAAACCCTTGGTATAATGCTTGTCGCTTAAATATTGTTCTGATTCATGAGGAAAGTGGCGGAGTAAGTGGTGTGGAGGAGCATGTGCTTCGTAGCCAACTTCAAAAGTAAAATCCACATCCTGATACTTAAGCTGCTGACAAGGCAGTCACACCTAAGCGGTGAGGACGGCTCTTTTCCACGGAAGCCCTGAATTTACATTTGACAAAGAGGCATTCAAATTAGTTATTTCTTTGCTTTAAATAGACAGTATATGACAGATGCACCTTGGCACCGCTGCCGACTCTCTCTCTCTCTCTCTCTCTCCCCTACACTGTCCTCTCCTCACCATCAACCAGTCAGTCATCGGTCCTCTCTCTCCCTCTCACTAGCTCTCACAAGCTCCCCCTGCCATGTGGCCAGTATGCACGTGTGCTCCCTTTCTATCTCTTTCTCTTGTGCTCCATTAATCTCTCTGTGCAGCCGGATGCGGGCAGAGCTAGCTGCATCCCCAACACTAAAAATAACCATGCAGTGTGACAGGGATGGGGGGGTGCCGGAAAGGGGTGCGTGCGTGTGTGTGTAGTGGTGGTGGTGGTGGGGAGCTTACAGGCATAAGACTAAACCACCATTGCTGCAGTTAAATCACAGAGGGAAGGAGTAAAGGGGAGAAAGTGAAAAAAAAGTGTTACATACTGTATATGCAAACCATCAACAGAAAATTTTGGAGGAGGAATGAAAGGAATTGCAATTACAGAACTTGATGTTCTCTTTCTTTGGGGAAAGTTGGACAAAAACATTTACTCATGCCCCGGTGCGGACGACCTAAAGGGGCTTTTTATATCCTGATGTTTTCCCAATCAAAAACTTTCCAGGAGCCTACAATCAGAGCAACTGTACAGACACCAGGAATAACAATATAAACCAGCAGACAGGGAATGCAGTGAAGAAAAATCTAAAGATTATGACAAAAAAAGAGAAATGACTCATGAGCACAATTAAGTGAAAAACAGTGTGTGAGAGTGTCCTCTGCCAAATCAAATTCGGTCACACACCTGCAGTATACCTTGGGAAATATATCAATGACACTGATTTGAGTATGACTGCTATAAAAGTATGCAATGGTAGTCACTGATGATTGGAAACTACTCTCATACACACAAATTAAAATGAGAAAAATTATAATCGGAAAAAGGTGCAACATACAAAGACAATGCAGACTTTAAGCATCTGCCCTAAAACATTTCAGAGAATGTATACAGTATATAAACAGTATATAAGTAGCCTTGGAATCATTAATTGTAGAATATGAATGCTACAGTATATCTACTGTATATATTTCCATTGAAAAAACATTGCTTTCAACTATTGCCAGACTCCCAATAACCTTAGTCATTATAACAGTAACGCAGTAGTGTGTTTGAAATGGAAATAAGACACAGAAATAGCCAAGAATGGTTTGTTGCTAAATTATGTTAATTTCTAATGTTGGACTTTCTGACTTCTTTTGCAAAGATCTTCCCTAATGATCTGCATGCATATGTAAATCTTTAATAGATGTTTGGATAATGCCTTAATGAGAGAAGGTGACAGTAATGAGGATGTCTCTCTTGGCTCACTCTGTTATAAAGTTATAAGGCATGAACTGGCATCCTGCTACAGGGGGTGACAGTAAGAGGATGGTTGCCAGATCTGAATACGCTTATTCAGCTTCTGTGGCACAGGCTATCATTTCAAAGACTACATCACGAGACATGGAAGTAGAGCATACACACATCTCTGACCAGGCAATGCCATATCTACTGTTACTGCAATGTTTATCAGCCCCACTCATGTTACTGTGCAGCTCAAAGTGAACCGCCATGCTCATCATTCTACTTTATTTTTCATTCTTGTCACAGCCATCGTGGAAACGTATATCAATATAAACCTAGCTGCAGGCCTATAACAGAGTGAGTAAAAACTGATGACAAAATGCCAGCAGAGACCTAAAATACCATTGTGGTTGCTATGCCAACAAAGCCTCAGGACATAAAGGGACCACCAACAAGCCTGGATCTCAATCCTGACATCTGTGCAATCAGCTCTAGCTCTGGTGTCAACAACATAGCAGCCTCTTCATACACACTGCAAGCCTGCTCCAACCTCTCCGTGAATCTAAAGAAGAAGCCCGAAGGAATCACTTTTCCATCTTTCCCTCACTGCTCCCCGATAAATCAGGCACCGTATTTATCAAGTGTCTCAGAGAAGGAAATTCTTAGAGTGCATGGTGCTAATTTTTGATATGTTGAATGAATGCTGTAACATGAACTTCATTTAAAGGTTCTGAGAGTTGTAAAACACAAGGAGAACTCCTTGCTAATGTAAAAAGAATCCTTTTAATCCTTATGAAACTTTAAGCATTGTTCTGGGATCTGGGGATGACCAGAGGTTGTTGAAAAGGTTACATGAGATGACCAGGATAATGGTATTTACATAATGTATCCAGTTGCCTTTTGCACAGTAATGTAATTCAATTTAAAGCTGTCAGCAAAGGACTCAGATTCATTAGAAGAAATGTCTTAATAAATGGAGGTATTCAGTCCTGATACATAACATGTAAGGAAACCCCAACTTCACCAATCAAAACCAACGTAGCTAACATTATATGCTCTTATTACAGTGACTGACATCAGTGACATTTTAGGGCTTATCACTGATTCACCGATAAGCCACTGAATGTAAAACAGATGAGATCTCTTTTGAATGCTGCAACCGATGGCGTGGCTTAAAGAAATACCCAAATGTAAATAAACATGGTAGTCCACTTCACACACCTTTTTTGGTCCTCGCAATTACGCATGAAACGAAGATGAAATGTCTGCTGATGATTTTTAATCAAAACGGTTTCCCGGTTTTCTTCTGTCACACGGGGGGAAACTGATAGTGGGTTACATCTTGTTTTACTATGTTTGACAGCGGCTGCCACAAAAGCATACCCCTCCTGCGTAAATCGATCCGGTTGTAGGAATGGCAGGTTTGTATAAAATGAGCCCAAGCTGTGATCTATTGAAATATTTCAGGGTAAATTATAGTGGAAAAAGAACTTAGATTAGATATATAATACATACAAAGATGTTGTAAAGTATTCGCCTTATTATTGGGATTTGCTTTAGAGTGGCAAATAAAAAATAAAAAAACTATGAATTGATGGATCGTTATCCTTACACGTGAATACCCAAAAGCAGTAAAGATCAGACTTAGAGCTATTTAGACTGCTCACACCAGCAGGTCGAGGAAATTCACAGCAAGTCGTGCCAAGACATGGATTATAGTTATCTTACCTCCAACACACAGCAATGACATTTCTTATATGCGCCTTTAGTACAGGGTCCAGCTTCTTCACCAGCGTCCGTAATTGAGCTAATTTGTGCAATATACAGCCTGGGAATGAATCGTTGGGCTGGAGATGAAGGAGCCTGCCGTCGCTGGCAGAGGCGGGTCCTGGCAGGGGCTCGTTAGCCTGACAAAAATAAAAATCTTCACACTTCGAGAGTAAACGCCAGCGTCACGATCCTATCCGTATTTTAATGGCGTGTCGGTCTAAATTTGAGACTCTTTCCGCCACTTCTCTCTCAGCTCTCCACTCTCCAACACACAGCCATCTTGTTCAGCTTCAGCACCGCCGATGCGTGGACAGCTCCTGGCAGTGACGTCAGAGCGGTGGTGGAGGTTGAGATGCTGAAACACCTGATTATTAGCCTCTCCCTCTATATTTTCAATACATTTCTCAAAAACATCTTCAGAAATCCTCAGATAATATCACATTATTAACATGGACGTATTCAGTGAAGAATTTTATGATAATTGATTTTGTCAATACCCAGCCAGCCCTACTTCTAAGGAAACACTAGGACTGGGTAAATGACTTGGCAGTGAACCAGTTAAAGAACATTCATCTTCACATACACCAGTGGATCTCAAAGTGTGTGGCGCGCCCTTACAGATATTTGCAATAAATATTCAGTTTAAGTATTAAATGTTAAAACAGCTTGCCATATTGCCCGGTGGGGCGCGAGTGACCTGGGTAAAATGTGATGCGGAACTAGCTAATGTTTTTACGTCGGAATCATATTCACGGCGGAACAGTAGTTTTAGAGATGCTCCGGTCGACCTAGCAAAGCAGCCTTCCAAATAAATTAGAAACATTGTGTGCAATAAGCCCCAAATCCCTTCCCTCGTGTCTGAAAACTCTGGCAGCTGACAGTATAATACCCAACAGATTAAGAAGACACTTAGAAACATTGCGTTGTTGTGAGAAAGCCCCCTGTCTAGCGGACCTAAAGAGCGCTGACGTCATCACAGGCAGTGCCCGCGTGCACAGCTGATGGAGCAGAGCAGCTAATCAAATTCTAGACACTTCGGAGTTTCTTCTGAGAGTACAGAATACAGAAATAGCTAAATAGATCATTTGTCATAAACCATTAACCTCTAGCTGTTCCTTGGTGTGACCGACGATCCCATTGTCAAACTTAGTCGTGTTTAAGTGTGCTGCATAATCACCTTCATCCTGCCAGTTAAAATAACACACCAACAACCAAACTGATATAACCTTTAACGAGGGTTCAAGACTTTCCCCCAGTATGGGCCGACAGCTCCCCCTGCAGGAACACAACATCTGCTGTATCTTTACAGCCTCACGAAAAGGCCTATTTTGCAAGTTACTTCTAGTTGTATTCAGCCTTGCATATTTAAGAGGGGAAAACAAGTTGTTACCAGCCACGACAGAGGCGCTGGTATTGTTTTCTGTGTGTGTGTGTGTGTGTGTGTGTTCACAGCAAAATGTGGTTCTGGAGACACCTACGGTTACCGGAACTACTACAAAGGCAGATTTGAGTGCTTTGCCAGGTGTTTATATGTCTCTGGGCAGATTTTGTCACTGTGATAGCATCGGCACCCCTGCATGATGCATTCACAAAACTTTACAGGTGTGTTGTTGAGATCAAAATGAAGGCTGAGTTTGAAGATGGGTGTTGTCCGAGCAAGGGTGCTGGAGGTAGGGGGCTAGGAACTAGGGAAGGGGCCTCACCACTTTATGGTGTTTGGTTTTTTTTGCCCCCAACGTCTCCTTCCAGGCAGCGCGGCAATGGTTATGTTTAGAGTTAAGGGTTAGGGTTAGCTGCTTGGAAGGCGCCGTTGGAGGTAAAAAACACCATCAAGCCCACTTTTCACGGGCGGCTGGTGTGATCCCATTGCAATATGGTCTCTAGTTTTGTAACTGAACTTTAAGTTGAGATGGGGAAATTTAAATAATTAGACATGTCTCACAACAAGTTAAAAAAGGAAAATTGCACACATTCACCTTTTGTTGGAAACATTTTCAGTATGGTTTAATGAATATTTCAGAAAATACAAATATACTTCACAAATATATAATATTCTGACAAGTGAACTGGCTTGTCCATTCAACAACCTGCCATTATCAATGTAAATTCAAGCATGTAAACCCCAACATTTCATTGTCACCTTTTTCAATTTTATTTGTTTTTTATGCATTATATATGTATAAAAAAAAAAAAACACTACGTACACATTCCCCACCCATTAAATGGCATTTATTGTGAACTATTATTTAGGCTTGTCCTATTGGACAGGTCACGGGCCTGTAGGTAACTGCTGATACTACACACTAGGGTTAGAGTCAATCTAATTTAACTTAATTATAGCAGTTCAGAGGATAAAATTACATAATACACTTTAATGAAATTCCTGAACTGTAAACACCCTCAACACCGCCACACAGATTTACATTCACAAAAACTCATGTGTATGAATACACATATTAATAAAGAAGAGGCATGTAGACATGGACTGTGTGTGTGGAGTTTTTGACGTATTTGTACCCTTGCCTTTACTATCCTTGAGAAATCCACATGCTCTGTTGAACGGCACTGACTTGACCTGATACCACCAAGCCTGTTCCGTGTCCCTCTGATGCAGGAATGAAAGCGTCTCCAGCTGGAGTCTCCTCATAACTTCTCACTGACAATGAATTAAAGCATGCAGTTAGAAAAAAAGAAAAGATTCAGACATAAATATAACATATGGCTTTCGAGACTTAAAAGTTAAGACTTGTAAACAAATGACATGGAAAATCATGTTAATAATAATAATTATGTGGATAATAATGAAGGTTTCCTAAAACAATTGGCTCGTTATTGATATTAGTTACCTGTCCACATGAGAAAGGACTTCACACAGCTGGGTGAACAGTGCACGATGCTTGTGAGGGTTTCCCTCCAGCACTCCACTGAGACGACTTAGGTATGAGTCCAGGTTCCCATGAGATGCTGTCTCACTTGTACCTGTTCAGAAAAGTCACAGATGAATGAAATCCAGACATCCTCTCAATGTGAAATATCATGGAATTTAAGCACTGATATGGCAGTCCAATTCTTTTTAGGAGTATTAATGAATATTCACTGTCGTTGCACTGGTGGTCGCTAAACAATGCTACCATTATCAATGCATACTATAGGACTAAACAACATAAATTTACCATGAAAACATAACATAATAGCAGGAGATTTATCTAATATCCATCTATCTATATGCTTGAATTTCTCCTCTGACTAGATACAGCCAACTGATTGCTGACCTGGCAGGGGGACTGATGACAGACTGTTGACCAGTGTGTGTTTAATAGCCAGCAAATGTTGGTGAAGAGCGTGGGTACGCTTCTCGTCCAGCCCCAGTTCAGCCTCCAGGCGCTCTTTAGCATTGTACATGTCCTTAATGTGTCGCTGAAGCACTGCATTCTGCTCCTCAAACTCAATGTTGGCCTTACGAAGCCGTCGTAACTCAGCCTCTCGAGCTGAAACCACAAAGAGAAATAAAACGGGATTTGATGAGAGCACAAAATAAGTGTCTTACACGGTATGTTGGATGAAACTTACTTTACACTGTTAAAATATCCTATTAGCTAACAAAGTAATGGCACAATGTGTCTTAGCTTTAGTACCCATGTCATGTTAAATGGGTTTGTGATATATCAGAATGATCCCTCCCTGTTTTCAGTTTCTCTGTTACCTTTGTTCTGATCGAGGAACTCCTCTGTGAAGATAGGGATGTCGAATCTGCTTGTTAGGTCAGAAGCCTAAAAGGACATAAATAAGCAAACGGACAACTTAGCAGTTTGAAACGAACGTGAAAATGGCATTACAGACTATACAGTAATAAGATATGTATCATGGGCCCAACACTAACTTTATTATAACTTATTACTATTAAAAATTTAATAACAAAAACTTTTAACAGTAATTACTTCTTTCACAAGTAAATTGCATACAATATTGCAACATTTGGTATTGATTCGATACCAAGTAAATACAGGGCCAGCATCACCGATACTGATACTTTTTAATAATTAAGGTGGATTCATTATCAAAGTGCTAAATCTCAATGAATTTTCATAACCTTTGTTAAAGGTCCCATGACATGGTGCTCTTTGGATGCTTTTATATAGACCTTAGTGGTCCCCTAATACTGTATCTGAAGTCTCTTTCCCGAAATTCAGCTTTGGTGCAGAATTACAGCCACTAGAGCCAGTCCCACAATGAGCTTTCCTTAGGATGGGCCATTTCTGTGTCTGAAGCTATTGAGGAGAGAGGGAGGGGCAAGGTGGAGGGTGGAGGTGTGGCCTTGACCAACTGCCACTTTTCTCGTTTGAAAGCCATGATGTCTCTCTCTCTCATGGGTTGGCCAAATTCTCTGGGCGGGCAAAGCAGAGAAAGGGGAGGTAACCTTGCTCCTTATGACCTCATAACAAGCAGATTCCAAAACGGCTCATCTGAGCTTTCGTTTTCTCAAAGGCAGAGCAGGATACCCAGGGCTCGGTTTACACCTATCACCATTTCTAGCCACCTGGGGACCATAGACAGGCTGGGGGAACTCATATTAATGTTAAAAAACCTCATAAAGTGAAATGTTCATGCCATGGGACCTTTAAGTGTTTTTGCAATTTTTCCTTCGGCTTATTAATAAGTTAAAACCCAGGACAGAATTTTCATATGCTTGTATAAATTTGTTGCGTTACCACTGGATCTTATAGCCTTTTTACAAATTATACAGCTTGCCGTGGTTTCATTTTTGGCCTGAAAATCTAGCCACACAGCGCTCCTCTTCCTCTCTGCCATTCTTCTGCCATCTCAGTGCTGCCTGTGTGTGTGTGTGTGTGTGTGTGTGTGTGTGTGTGTGTGTGTGTGTGTGTGTGTGTGTGTGTGTGTGTGCTGCTGGCCGCCGCCGGGCCTGGCTGCTTGCTTGCTTGCTTGTTTGCCTGGTGCCGCTGAGTCAAGTGACAGTACAACATTAAATGACAAGAGGGGGGGAGGAGGAGCAAAGTGTGCCTGCTTTGCGCTGTGGCAGGACTTGACCACTTGAAAGCTAAAACCAAAAGTATCAATCTCGTTACACTGGTATTGATCAAAATCAATACCAAGGTCGGTATCGATATTTGGATCGATCCACCCACCACTAGTGACCAGTGCTAGTTTGTGTCTTTTAGCTCATAGCTTTAGCAACAGACTGTTCCGCTGTTGGAATCCTCCACAGTGAAATACAGTCACTCTTTTACACCGTTTAACTGTCAGCATTTTAACTGTGTTTACTCCAGTCACTACTGTAGCTAACGGTAGGCTAAGGTTACCGGCTGTGTAACGTGTTATTAGTGTTTACTAGCGTGACACGCAGCGATGCTTCTGTTGCCTCTAACGTGGGTTTCGGAGCATCAGAGAACAGCACAGACATTTAAGTGGCACCGTAATGAGGCACCAAAATCCGCGTTGCTATTTCGTCCGGTAGATACCGGGCACCGGTGCCATATTAGCACCGGATTTTAACATGCGCCGTTACCGTTAGCAGGCAAAAATTGCATTGCCTCTATCTTTTCACAGCAATTGCGCGTGTGTGGAAAGCAGTCGTGCACAGCTGAAATGTTGTGTTGCGCACAAACGTAGTGTTTAAAATTTACGGAGACAGACAACCAAATGAAATATTGAGCTCTTTTGAAATAAATTTTCCAGTTTTGAGATATATAGATAGATAGATAGATAGATAGATAGATAGATAATATTTGGTTGCCAAGGTCAACCGTTACTGTTGAGCCCTGGTATGGTTCATGTACCTTGGATACAGATGACTCTGAACTAGTACTGATGATGACCGATGGAGTGTCTTCTGAAAGAAAAAAAATGTATGTGCATATTACAGCTGACATGGCACAGAGTAATGAAAACAAAAGTTGTTCTGTGATGTGGTGTGCATAACATTTCTGACGTAAATACAGCTCAGTTGTCACCTTTCTTGATCCTCTTGTCTTGTATCTTAGCACTGGTGATCTGATAGGCCTCAGTCTGCTGATATTCCTTCAGTTCCTGAGCATACTGCATCTTCTCCCGTTCCGCCTCGTCCAGGTAGCGCTGTCAGTGCACAAATAATGTCATGCTGCTTTACTGAGGGAAAAATTCAGTCTTGCAAATGGAGCAGGCGCTTGATTATTTGAAAACTTTATTTTTTTTTTAAAGCATGCTTCTTGGAAATTGGTCATGAAGTACATTTTATCATAAAAATGTTTGCTGGCATGTGCATTTCACAACCAGCGGGCTGAAAAACACCGCAGATGAGAAATATCTTTAAAAAATAAAATCAAACAACATATTTATCAAAGTAAACAAGACAGATGATGCTCCTCAAATACAGTGATAACACATGCAGTGGTATTCTTGACTGGGGTTTGTGTGTGCAATTGTGAATACCAGCCCAATTTGCCCAGTAATAAAGCATCAAAATACCCAGTACTCACAGTAATGTGTTGCACTGAATATACTATGTTAAACAATACATGTAACATTAATACTTGAAAACTTGAATAACTACCTGTTTGTCATTCGGGGCTAATCGTGTCCACTCTGATCCAAGTCTCTTGGTGATTTCAGGAAAAGGTAAGTCAGGGTATCTGGCCCGCATATGTTCTCGGCGTTCATTCAGGAAGCGGACATATCCCGTTACTGGTGCCTTGGGACCGTTTGGTAGCACCTTCTTTCTTTTCTTTCCCTTCGGCCAGCCTCTCTTCTTTGGCTGCAGAGGGGAACACCACTTTCATGAAGGCAGGGGCTGCTCACTCATCCATGCTACTCCTTTAGGGCTGCAACTAACGATTATTTTAATAATCGATTAATCTGTCGATTATTTTTTCGATTAATTGATGAATCGGATAAAAAAAAAGCATTAATTTACATCAACTCAATACATGCATACTTATTGTTTTAGTTAATAGTTGTGTAAAGGTAAGTAACCCAAATAGCAGATACAGACAAGACAGACAGACAGACACACACACACACACACTTATTCATTAAATTATTACCATCATTGTAGTAAGTGCAAGTTAAGTTCGTTTATACACCACACACTATTATATTTGTCAACAATAACTGATATGGGACAAAGCACATAATATATACATAACAGATTGAAAAATTAATGGGCCAAAAAAGGCGAGTGAATAAAACCATGTCTTTATTCTTGCAAACTGTACCACCCCTGCTTTATTACTGTTATTACCGAGCTAACGCTAGCTTGTCACGCAAGTCTGCTGGATAACGAGTAAACAGCAGCACCAGAAGAGCTACTGGAGGGACGGTACGTTCCTCACTTTAGAACGGAACAGAAGTAGGATAGTGTAGTGCAGGGGTCACCAACATGGTGCCCACGGGCACCAGGTAGCCCCCAAGGACCACATGAGTAGCCCTCAGGCCTGTTCTAAAAATGAAATTGAATATTGATATTATCAGTTTCCCACCTTGTTAAGTTGTTGTTGATAATTATTGTGAGAAATCATTAACATGATCAGTGTCTTCACATACTGTAGATGAGTATCATTAATTATTAATAATCATATATAACTATCACTAATCATTAATAATCATATATAACTAAAGGCAAACTGAGCACAGTTGTTATTTCAGAAGAGTGTATCAAACTGGTAGCCCTTCGTATGACTCAATACCCATGAAGTAGCTCTCAGTTTAGAAAAGGTTGGTGACCCCTGGTGTAGTGACTTTACCCTGCTGTTGAACTCCCTTCCTCCTCATCAAGGACTCCAACATGTTTATGTTTTAGGTGCTGACTGATCACCGCGGTGCGCCCGTGCCATGCCGTGTCGCTTTTGCTTATCTTGCAATTTTTTTTTTTATCTCCGCGACTAGGTGGCCTAATAGTTGCGCAACACAACGAATCGATAATTAAATTCATTGCCGACTTTTTTAGTAATCGAATTTTATCGATTCGTTGTTGCAGCCCTATACTCCTTCTTGATCAATAGACAACTACCAAAACTAGACCAACACTACACACTAGGGTGGCAACTAACAATTATTTTCGTTAATTATTATGCAGATTCTTTTCTTCTACTAAACGTTTGGTCAGTAAAATGTCAACAATTAGGCAATAGATTGATTGTTTTGTCTAACCAAAAGGTCTAAAACCCAAAGATATTTCATTTTCCATCACAGAAATTCAAAAATGACTAATGATTATTATACTCTAACCCTCTACTGCGTACACTCTAATACAGGGGTCACAAACCTTTTTGAAACTGAGAGCTACTTCATGGGTATTGAGTCATACGAAGGACTACCAGTTTGATACACTCTTCTGAAATAACAAATTTGCTCAGTTTGCCTTTAGTTATAAATGATTATTAATGATTAATGATACACATCTATGTGAAGACACTGATCACGTTAATGATTTCTCACAATAATTATCAACAATGACTTAACAAGGTGGGAAACAGATAATATCAATATTCAATTTTCATTTTTAGAACAGGCCTGAGGGCTACTCATGTGGTCCTTGGGGGCTACCTGGTGCCCACGGGCACCGTGTTGGTGACCCCTGCTCTAATACAACAACCATTTAATACATCCTACCACATGAAGGTTATACTTATACAGTTAGGCATTTGTTCAACCTGTTTCAGAGACAATGTCATTTTTAATTTATGTTCATTATGGAGGTTCTAGTTAGTGGTGCTGTTGAATTGTATTACATTTCTGTTTTATATAAGGACACAGTCTGTCCTTGTTTTTTATGTTTCTACAATTCTACTTAACTGTTAACAGGACATAGTCATAAAGAAGCATGGATCGTGCTCAGCCAACCTACTCTGTAAAAAATAAAATACATTTCTCAAAATGTGTCCAGACGTTTACATAAAAGAAGGTCGGAATTATTGCTGGGTTGTTGTATTGGTGTGATTTATTTTTAGCTACCTAACAAAATGGGAAGTGAGTGTAAAGAGTTTAACTCCATAACCAACATGGGCATTTAAATATTTGGTTGCAAACCTTGAAAGCCTTGTTCGTTAAACTAAGGAGTGAAAATTAAAGTAATTTACAAAGCCGGTTGTTGATCCTGGTCAGATGTAACAGTACCCACCTCCTCTTGTGGTTGATCTGCTGAATGGGATGGTTTGGAGTGCTGCGATGCATCACTCTGCTCTTGTTTGATCCCTCCCATGATCTCCGTGCAATGGACTAGCGATGTACTTGTGAAAATGGGTCTTAATCCGTTAGAAGAAGTCTGTGCAGAATAACATGGGAGAAGATGTACAAAAAAAAAAAAAAAGATGCGAACAACAGTACATATCAGCATTCGCAGGGATGCCACTTCTTAAGCTAACCTGACCGCTAGCAGTTCAGTGCGGCTAGCTAACGTAACTGTTCACACAGACACACATAAACACTCACCCACACAACGGACAATATCCAGTTAAAAAGGGTAATCCAAACTGCTACTCTTCACAAAGAAATGTTGTATTGTGCATAAAATAATATTTAGTCACTCCGGACGATGGCAGTTTTATATAATTATTTCTACTTTTTGGATAAACGTCTTCAACTCACCCGATAATGAGTCCCTCGGCCAAACAGGAAGAGAACCCTGCTTGCCATCTGATTGGTCGGCACGGAGAGTCATGATTGGTTGGCTGGATATTCCCTTAACCCCCCCTAAAGGGACTGTAGTAGAACAAGTACCTCAATTAAATATTGAAGTACAGTACTTGAGTAAATGTTAAGACGTTACTTTTACTATTGACCGTCCCTACTGATTTAAAACTATTTATGGGATCCCTGAAACGAATGAAAATCTAGAAAGCACAAAACGGCGTACTCTGTGTACTCAAAAAAATAAAAAGGCATATTGATTTTCTTTTTGTTTATATTTTTACCGGAAGCGGTCATTTCAGAATCACCGTGCGTTCATGGACATCGGAAAAACGTGTTTCCGAGTGAAAACGTCACCATTCACGTAATGTCTTGTGGGAATCAGAGGTGGGAAACCTTATATATACATACCGGTATGTCAATGTGGGAAACTCGGGCTGGATTTTGATACCCGAGTTCCCCAGTTGGTGACGCGTTGTTTACAACTGACGTTTGATGGAGGCGACTTTGGTTCACTGGACATATTTTAATGACAATAAACTGTTTAATGTGGACAAATGCCTCTGCCAAGAAACATACACAGACATATGTTTCAAATTATTCATAAATAGGCCTATGTAACACATTATCCGTGTCTTTTCCCGTTGGTTGTCCTGCAGATAACACAAACAAACACCTGGCGAAGTGCTGTTTGGATGCTCGTATAAGAAAACAGCAGAAAATCTTTTGTTATTGTGGCCTCCATGTTTTCACACACCAGATGCTCTAGGCTACGGCCAACGTGGCAGTCATGCAAAAAGTTGTTATGCCAAACGGCAATATAACAGAAGAAGAACACTCATCCCATGTGAACGCTGCCAGTCGGAAAAACAACGTAACCACGGGGGCGGTCCCTGTTATTCCGAGGTGGCATGTACGCGCCATCAGAATCAGGTTCATTGCCATAGTAAGTTACGGTAGGCTACACTTACAATGAATTTGCCTTGGTGGTTGGTGCATACATAAATAAACAAACATATTATTTAACATGAATATCAAATAAACAATAAAAACAGAAACATCCATCCATCCATCTTCGCCCGCTTATCCGGTATCGTGTCGCGGGGGGAGCAGCTCCAGCAGGGGACCCCAAACTTCCCTTTCCCGAGCCACATTAACCAGCTCCGACTGGGGGATCCCGAGGCGTTCCCAGGCCAGGTTGGAAAAAATAACGGAATAAAGTTTTAACGGAATTTAAAATGCATTAAAAAAAACAGATAAAAACGGAAACAAATACAAAATGTATGTTTAACATAGGAAAAGCAGGGATGAATGGATTGAGTGCACAATGTGCCAAAAACAATACAGTAAGTGCAATGGGCAGGTGTATAGTCCAGAACGGTGAGGTTTCAGTCCTGATGGACTGCAACCTGCTGCCACAGGGGAGAGGTCCAAACATTTGCTATTATGTCTGTTTTGACGCACTGCAGTTGATAGTTGTGGACACTATTTTGTTGTTCCATTGTGATTTTTGAAGGTATTATATAGTGAATGACTGTTCACATTCAGAATTCAGACAATGAAATATATAACGTCTTCTGTTAGTATTACTTGTAATTAATTGCACAATATATTGCATTATACTATACCTGCACTGCTCATTATGTTACGGCCCATACTGTATCTTATTTATACAAATTGTTAATACTGCTCCTGTAGGCTATATATATATATGTAGTGAATTAATACCCCTTACTCTTTATTCCATATTCTATATGTTATTGTGTACATTACTCTGTACTTTTCTGCTTTTTCACTTCTGGTTAGATACTGCATTTCATTGTCTCAGAACACGAAGACAATGAAGCTGATATAAATATGAGTGATTTTGTAGAGAGCCTCTGAAATGATAACAATTGATCTGTATAAAACATGACTGGTTGTTCTCTATCAAATACTTTTCTTGACAAGCAGGTCCTAATATTAATATGCATGGACGGATATTGTATAAGCCTACAAATCCATGACCACAAAAGTCTCACCCACTGATTCCAAAAAAAAATAATTATGCAACAAAATTTGTCCAACCAAGAAAATTAAAAGATACTCAAATGAAAGCAGTTGGAATAATTTCTTATTTTTGCTAAAATAAAATAAACATAATCTAATCATTCTGTTAATCTACTAGTAACCTACTAATTGTAGGCCTCTGATCAATCACCTGGAAGCCTGCATCTTTAAAGGACCACAATGGAAATAAGGGAGTTTGTTTTATCCTCGACATGTTTGTTGTGGCATGTAATTTGATTTTACATTAAAAAATAAATACAAATAAGAGTGGATTGCACGCAACAAACCATCACCACATACAAGTGATGAAAATTATTATCTGCAAATAATGCACATCCCTTGGCAAATCAGTGCTAATCCTGTGGCCGTGGTATAAAACACTGTCAGGGACCAAGCAGTAAAGAAATGAGGAAAAACAGGAGTTTGTTGAAAAAGTGGGTTTCTATTTACCCAAAAAATGCATAAACCAACATAAAGCAGAACTTAATATATATGCCTATACAAGAGGTCAACACAATATAACTTAAATCAAAAATAGCAACAACAAAACAAGATATTAACTCAACCAACATACCTTCCTGAATGAGACAAAAAAGGGGACATATATATATATATATATACACTGACTTGGCCAAACCAAATAACACACATGGGGGAAACCAAAATGGACATAATTGTAACTAATACAAATAAACCTAAATCCCCCCTCCAGCATGGTATCTGATGGTATGGCCCAATTGGCAGGCCATATTACAGTCCTTCACCATCGGAAACGCCTTCTCGGCACCGGGAAGGACCTCACCACCAGCAAGATAGACAAAGACAGAAAATAATGATTAATATAACAGGAAACCTTACAATGTATATTCCCGAGGGGTGGGTAGAGGGAAGTGGATGCTACTTGTTGTATTACTGTCTTTGAATTGTATCATGCCCTTCTCTTTTGAAAATAAAAAATAATTGATCACAAAAAAGAAAACCTTACAATGTAGAAACACGTGCATTCCATTTAAACCATGTAAAGCTAAAGGAAATAAACGTGGATTATGAATTAACCAAACAGTGTAATGTGTTTGTTATGGTGCCTGAATTGTTTGAGGTGTGGCTGACTGCACAATAAATTGTGTACTAAAAAGCATGGGGCGAGATTGTTTACCATATTACCATTGCTGGCTGTTTTTAACCTGTGTGGCTTAGGCCATCACAAACACACAAACATTTGTTGAAAATGGATTGAGCTTGCTTCACTACAGCTGTAGTTTCTGCATTGAAGAGCTATCGGACTTCAGTTGTTTTCCACACACAGTTTACATCCTGAAGAATATTTAGTGTGCTTAATGGTAGAATATCTGTTAGACTTATTCGTTGAAATGAGACGCTGAGGAAGTCGGTTTGGGAATGAGAGTTTTCGGCTGAGGTTTACACAACCACACAGAGATGCCAACTACTTTTGATTGAAAGTAGCTAAAGCCTGCTCTAAAAGTGATGTCATGCGATAATGAATATATTCGTGACGTCATCACGTCGTACGTGCACCATCTAGTGTCAGCTCTACACGTTTGCTTCTCCTCTACTCTGTCCACCTTCTTATATACTGTCTATGGTGTCCACATTCGAATAATCAATCCGAATTCGCAATAAAGCGGTTTTCAGTCACACGTTTGTTTGTTGTCAGACAATAACACAAGTATGAAATAGTGAGTGAAGTGGGGCCCAGTCACACTACATGTTAGTATTTTCAAGCTGCTGCTGAACTAATTATATAACCGCGACGCCCTCTGACAAAATCACGAAACCTAAGTTAAAGACGACAACAACTGTGCTGCAGGCTGTATTTACTTGTAAAATGTTCACAATGATTAAGGTAAGGTCTTATTTTACTGACACTGTTAATATATATGGCATGATTTTGGCCAAGGGTGGAAGTTTTTCCTCCAATTGTGAAAGTTCAATCTCAGTTCCTATAAAAGTCAAAAATAAACTCAAAATAAGGACAAAAATGTAACCACGTTTTGGATCTTACAGCCATAACAGCATTAAATCATTATTTCAAGCTTTCAATTAATAGTTTAATATTTTCACTGTAATTTGTGTGGTGGGTGTATGCATTTCCATTGAGATTTGTGTGCCTACATGCAAGTTTGTGATTGCATGACCAAAAGAACTGAAAGCAAGAGCTTCAGAGATAAAGGAAGCTTTTACAGTATGAAAACAGTATTAAGTCAGAAGAGCCCTACCATTTATCACAGAGACATTTTCTCATGTTTGCACTATGTGGACAATACATTTCCTGGTTTCCAGTAAGCACATTACTGCAGTATTATGGAGCACTGCAGCAAATGTAACTAAAATAACCTGTTGTGAATAGGTTGCGGAGCATGAGATGAAATACTGTAACATAGGTAACAATTTGGAAATTGAATATTTGGTAGTTGTGAGTTAAATGTTTTAACTGAATATTTGGCAGTTCTTTCAGCTGGACATTTGTTTTGACACTGGTTATAAGTGAGACAATAGTTTGCTTTGAAATGTTGCCTCATATTCGCTAATTTACATAACTTCTATTGAACCCCAAAACCCTCTTAAAAATTGTAACCACCATAGACTTTCCCCCACTGCTGCTTAAATGAAGTTTAATAGCAAGATAATCTAAAAGTTAAAAAAAACAAAAAGCCATAACCATGAGTTTTTATGTCATTTTATTGTTTACAATTTTTGTAGTTTATTAATTATGGTCAATCCTTTTGGCAAACATTAGTGCTCACTGTGTTCTGTACATTTCCACAATGTAGACTTAAATTTGTTGGGAAGGGAGGAATGAGGCAAGTGGGGTCAAGGCGATTACAATTTGTCCAGGTAGTTCTCCAGTTCTGGGACACCTTCCTTAAGACCCTTGCGTTTGCGTGTCTCCGTGACAACAATACCAGGCTTGCTTGCGGGGTCTAATGGGTCTCCTGGGAGGATCTGCCAATGGTCGAACACACACTGTGGGAAGGCCTGGCCACCAGTGTGGGAACGAAGGTCAGCTGTGAAACCTGGGAATAGACAGAGCAGACTATGCTTGGATACATTCCTGCCAAACCTCCATTACATTATCACTAAAAGGGTTGCAAGAGTGATAGTGCCGCAGTCAGAAATGTAGGAGTGAACATGTTTTTACCCTCTGGTCAATAGCTCAGGGCTTTCAATTTCACATGGTAGCTATAAACTACCTACTATACATCTGTATGGCACTAAAGATTATGTTAACATGAATGTAAAGCATGTGCATGATTGGCCCTAGATATATTTAATATAAAAAATAAAAAAGGCAACCATAAACCCATTCCTCTACTGCAATTACCCAATTTCATCCGCCTTAAAATCTAACAGAATTCACACCGCAACGAAGCACAAAAAATAAACCGGCCATGTCATGTTAACAGGATTTCAGCTGAGAGCTTATCAAGTCTGATAACATCTGCCTTCACTAAGGAGAGAGTATTGTACATGTGCCTTCCTAAGACCAAATATAAAATGGTGTAAAAACACAGGCTTGAGAAGTAATGTTATACCTTCTTTGCTCACCAGCCCTTGTTAAAAGAGGACTTACCAAATGACTCCATAACAGGCAAGTAGGCCTTGGTAACACGCATGGGTGTTCCCATGACGGCGACCTCCTCAAACACGTGACCGCGCCTCCTGTTTAACACACCGTAGATTCCACCCATTGCAACCTCAGGACACTGCAAAGTAGACAGGAGATTTTTAGTCGTACGAACAAAACCCACTATTTGTGAAATGACAAGACAAGTGAACTATTGAAAACAACAACTCTAGTAAATACTTGTCAATGTGTGACAAGTAAAACCTTTGTAACTTAACCTAGATAAATCTGGTAACTAGAAGAAACAAATTAGTCTACATTGACATTGGACCTTACCTGGATCTCCACAAGGTAGACAGGCTCCATCATTCTGGGCTGGGCAGTGAGCTCGCATGCGTACAGAGCTCTGCGAGCTGTGGGAATAATTTGACCACCACCACGGTGAATAGCATCTGTATGCAGGGTCACATCATGGACATTGAAGCGAATGGCACGCATGTTCTCTTCACAGAGGACACCCTAAAGACAACATTGAGACACAAATTAAAGTATATCCAGAAAAAGTACATAATTACTTTAACAGATAAGCTCACAGCAGATTCTATTCAAACTTTTAACTAAGTGCAATAAAAAGTGAATTCTTGCCCACTTGGCCACCGTACCTCCTTGACTGCCCACTGGAAGCCAGCCACGACGCTATCCTTGATCTCATTAAGGTACTGCACTCCCTTGGTAACATCCATCAAAAGGTTGGGGCCAGTTCCATCAGGTCCGAAGCACCAGATCTTTCTGGACTCACCGACGTCCCATTCATACTTCTCATTGAGGTAGCGGGCACGTGCCTTCATCTCCTGACGAGGAGCAACATCACCCTTCTCAATGTCCTCTGCCAGGCCATCTGGGAAGGGGCAGGCCTTCATGAACAGACGGTTGTGCTTGTTGGGAGACTTTGACAGACACATAACACTTGATTCTGCACTGACTGTCTCCCTGTAGGACACCACTGGATCAGATTTCTAAAAAGAGAAATGAAAGGTTTCAATGCAGGAATTTCACCTCTAGGGACATCAAAATCTTTCACCATTTGTTTTTTTATTACCTTGAGTGGAACACAAGCATGATCCTCCTCCAGATCCTTCAGACAAATCTCCAGATGTAGCTCTCCAGCTCCAGCAACGATATGCTCTCCAGACTCCTCAATGATGCACTGCACCATAGGATCGGACTTGGACAGACGCTTCAAACCCTCCACCAACTTGGGCAAGTCGGCAGGGTTTTTGACCTCCACAGCAACTCTCACCACAGGACTGACACTGAACTTCATCACTTTCATGTTGTGTGCCTGCTCAAAGGTGGTGATGGTTCCAGTCTTGACAAGGAACTGGTCGACTCCAACCAGACCCACGATGTTACCACATGGTACATCTTCAATGGGCTCAACATAACGACCCATCATCAAAATGGTCCTGGCAGAGAGCAATGAAACATAAAACATATCAGATATTAGTCACATCTAAATTTACTTCACATAACTTGTATCAATAAATAGCAACTAACTGATCAACAGATGTTGAAAAACCAACCTCTGAATCGGCTTCAAGTAAAGGTCGTCCTTCTTTCCAGGGACATAGTTTGGTCCCATAATACGTACTTTCAGGCCAGTGGAGACAGACCCAGAGAACACACGACCAAATGCATAGAAGCGACCCTTGTCATTGGTGGGGACCATCTTTGAGATGTACACCATCAGAGGAGCCTTGGAGTCACAGTTCTTGATACCTAGTTTAAAAAAGAAAATTCACCGACAATCAGTTCCAAGTACTACAAACTGGAGCCACATCTGGCTTACCACCCAGGTATTAGAGATTAGCAACTACTGAAATTATGCATGTATGGTAACATTTTATTCCTGTGCATGAGCACAATTTAAATAAGCAGCATCATACCCATGGCAGCCTCATCATCTCCAGGTCCTTCATAGAGCAGTTCGCAACGGTACCTCTGGGCAGTAACAGGGGAAGGCAGGTGGATGGTGATCATTTGAAGAAGGGCTTCTCCAGCAGGCAGCCAGCGGCGCATCACAGCCTTCAGGAGAGGCTTACCCTCCTTTTCCTTGTCCTCTGTATCCAACTTGATTTCCAGCTTCTGGATCAGTTTGGCAGTTTCCTCCTTCTTGAAGTTCATGATTGCATCAAACACCTAAAAAGGAAATTAATTTGAATTAGTAGACTGCCATTCAACATGACCAAGCCAAGAATGTTAAGCAAACTACTATTTATGTGCCTTGCTCAGAGTAAAGGTTATCATCACTGGTTACTCAGGTCAAAGTGAAGAATTTTTAAAATCATCATCTGCAGGCACACAGTAACTCATTTATTTTGCTCAAAGTTTACAGATACGGAATTATCCGATTACAACATGTACTCATTTGAAAAACTCTGCCTTGTTTTGTAACTGCACCACAACAAATCAAAGTCATGTTACCTTGAAGATTGGATCCAGGATAAGAGCAACAAAGGTGCGGGGTAATTTGTTGCCATCAGGACCATTAGGAGTCTTTAAGAACTTTCCAGTGGACGCATCGAAGTACCTAAAGTAATACATAAGGTGTAGAGATTTACAGTTTGTTATGTACCTCAGCTTTAGGGTTCACAGTTTGGCATGTTTTCACAACAGAATACAAAAGTGCAGAAAATAACTTCTCATCAATTAGAAACCGTGGCAATAAGGCTTATTGGCAACAATTTATTAAAGCAAACAAATAGTGACAAAATGTCAGTAAGAAAAACATGCGTCAGTAATGCTCCATCATAAGACCTAACCAGGAAATCTTAGATTGCCCTGGCCTAGACCAGCGGAGGCACAAATAACCGTTAGACATAAAAACAAACTTCTTAAAATAAAAAAATAAATTGAATTTAGATTTTAAAAAAGCATTCAGCATTCAAAACTTCTACAGTAGTAGTACATGTCTACAGTTGTAGACACAAACAGACTATTGACGTGTTTGAGTCACAGGGCGTACTGAACCAATCTTCCATACCTAATGTCCTGTATGAAACTGTTTGGCACAAATAGACTACCACTCAAGCCCTAGTAATCAAGCTATATTAGAGACTCACCTATCACCCCACAGCTTCTTCATCATGTCTTCCACCTTCTTGCAGTGCTCAGCTGGTGTCATCTGGGTGTTTCCCTTGGCAGCAAACTTGGCTGCGTACATCTCAGCAAACTGCTTCAGTGTGAAAGCCCAGCCATGGAGTCCAGAGCCAAAGCCAACGGTACCAATAGTTGGGTCGACCTTAGAGAGTTACCACATCAGGACATTAGTACTTTAAGAGATTTCTACATTTTATTTAGCTATGCTGATTTATTTTGGACACAAGACTAAAGAGACAAAAATATTCCTGTTGTTTCCATTTACACACTGGATCCTCTAAATTCTAAACAGTCAACTGACATTTACTGCCCCAGAGAAAAGCCAAACTACAAGTGTGAAGATTGATGAACTGAACCAGTCTCACCACCTGTATTTTTAACTACTCAACCTTTTAAAAATTTCAAAACTTCCAAGTCACAGGAATCAGATTTTTGTTTGAGAAAATTATGGCTGTTTTTTATTTCAGAGTGGTACAGTCCATGAATTGGGAAATTAGTGGTTAATTGATCATGACTTGTTTGAAAATGCACTGGACAGAAGTTCACACATTGATCACAGTATTCTAGACACGACATGCCAGTGTGCTGCATTTAAGATAAAAATGTTCAGACAGCAACTCACCTGGAGGTTGCCCATAGGTCCATGTTCATCTTCTCCATAAGTGGAGATGATGACATTGACTGACTCAACAATACGCTGGAAAGTCTGGTAAAGGTCTTCAGCTTCAAGTTGCAACTCCAGCAAGGCACGGTCCATCTTGTTCATCATCAGGACTGGCTTGATACGCTCACAAATGGCCTGACGGAGCACTGTCTCAGTTTGTACACAAACACCTGGCAGGGATACACAAGAGACGACTTAACCTACAGGAAAACCAATCAAGTAGAGTCTTTTCACATAAGCTGCACAATTGTCAACATAGTATGAGAGACACTTCCAATTATTTATATAGAAAATCAGCACTTCAGAAGTTTGAGACACATACACTTTTCAATGTTAAGGAAACTTCTTGTAAGAAGAAAACGTGTGCACTTCGGATCCCTGTCAAGACGATGAATTATTCACAAGCTGCCCGTGGGCAAGGAAGAGCACATTTTGTAGTTGTCAACATTAACATACTTTTACATAATTGTGACTGATGAAATTTTATTGCATTGTGACTGGCAATGCAAATTTGTTGGTTTCATTTTATTTGCAATGGTGTCCATCTGTGGGTTATTTTGCTGATGGACTAAAAAAAAAATTGCCCAAGTGAAAAATTGAGAATCCAGTTGGAGCGTGCACACTGTCTATGAGGATTGTTCAACCTTGTCCTTACCAGACACACAGTCCACTACAACCAGGGCTCCATCAGTGACACGGAGAGCAGCAGTCACTTCAGAGGAGAAGTCAACGTGTCCTGGTGAGTCAATCAGGTTGATCAAGAAGCCAGAGCCATCCTTGGCCTGCTTAATGAACTCCAAGTCATTTTCGGCCAGCTCGTAGAATAGGGAAATGGCGCTGCAAGTCAGGACAACTTGTTAAGATGTTACGTCACAATTCAAGTGTCACTAAACTTATTGATTCATAAATACTTTCCAGCCACCTCATTGTTCCTCCCAAATCCAGCAATGCTGTTCAAGCACATATTGATCTGCACAGACCAATCTGTGCAGATCAAAGTGCTTTTTTCTTTACGACACAATTCTCAGCAAAATGAGTTTTGTCTGGTTGAAAGGATTGCTACGATGAGGCCGCCAAGGAAGGATACACCTACTTATAATGCAAAAACAGCAATGAGGCAGTGTAAGAGTGGAAATAAAGGATACTTACGTTGACTTGATGGTGATGCAACGTTCCTGCTCATCTTTGCGTGTGTCAGTGAAACGGGTCTCTCCGGCACGAGCAGAGGCAATGATGCCAGCCTTTGACACAAGCGAGTCGGTCAGGGTTGACTTTCCATGGTCAACGTGCGCAATCACAGACATGTTACGGATGTTGGCCTTCTTGTCCATGATGGCACGGATTTGGTCGACGGTAAAGTTCACCTGAAGGCACAAAATCAGATTAGGACCTTCACCCCCCAAAAAGAAAAATTACAAACACAAGTGTACACATGGGTCGGAGAGAAACATCAAATTGTTCTGTTTATGTCTGGCACATATTGCAGAATTGGCAACAAAGTTGACTTGGCAAGAACGTGGCTTAAAATGCACTGGCTAACGTTACCTGCAACCAATTTGCAAACTTAACTGCACTCACAGCATAATGAAAATTGTTGCTGACAACGTTAGTTTCTCTGCATAGTTTCCAACCAGGGCGTTATCCGCCATAGTCACAGCTATGACGTTGCGGTTCTCCATTTAGACCTATTTTAAACAACCCCATGTCGGTGTTCATCAATATCCAATGTAAAACAATGATATATTGACTAAATTGAAAATAACCCATGAGTCGTTCGTAGAAAGATTCAACCAAGCAACACAGGCGTAATATGTCGGCACGAATAGGCCACGTGTACAGACATTGACACTCTGCTAAATGCTAGCATTAGCATGACAGCTAAAGCAGCTAGCAGGCTGGACCGGCCAACGCGAAATGCCGGCTTATTATTCCCCCAACCTGTTACAACTGCAAAACAAGGAAATAACCCCTCCACAGACAACATATTTACAACTGCACGGTAGCGTTCAGCTACCATTCTTTTAAATGGTTATCGGCTGCATTTTCCGGTGTGAAGAGCAAAGAGCCGCCTCTGTTAACGTTAGCCAACGCAACACCATAGCGTCACTTAATGTTAGCCATTTCAACCTTTACAAAAAGTCGGCTGGCACAAAACATATGAATGCTTTAGCTAACTTATACGCAAAAAAGCAAACAGATCAGTTAACAATTCAGAACGTTTTTTTTTTTTTTCTAGAGTCTCAGTAACTCCGTAGGGTTAGCGGTACCGGTGACAGAATGGCTGCCATTTTGATCAAAGCACAATCCACAGAATTTACATGCAAGTACGTATATCATTCGTAAAATGTCCATAAGAATATTAATATTAACGTTGAGGACACCTTGGGTGCCTGATGGTTCATTAATAACTCCGGAAAATATTACAAACTTACCATTTTGACGGATGGTTTTGGATCCGCTTACTGGCGAAAAGACACAGGAAATTTTACGCTGCCCACCTCACGAGGTCATAGGCAGGGAAGAGACCGCTGACGTCAGAAAACAGGCATTTATACGACGTGCGTAAAAGGCCTGTGCGTCTTCACGTCCTATTATTACGCTAAAGACCATGTGACACGCTGCTGCTGGCCTGCACTGCACTGCAGTTTATATGTCAATGACTGCAGTACAGTCAAGTCCACAAACGTAAGTTTACTTGACAAAGTCAAATGAGCTTCATCATCATTCATTGAAGTAATTGATGAAGACCAGGCTAATTATGAATTCTGCAAATAATTTAAGAAATTCCTCACTAATAATGTCTGAAATACCTAACTTAAAATGTGTTGTTTATTAATTGTACATCAAAAATATAATTAACAGATTAAGAACAGCTTTTATAATATGATACATTTACCATTTGCTCTACTATGGAAGAGAGTGAATGGCATACAGCAGCCAACCTAAATTCTTCCCAAATTAAAACAGATTGTGATTAGTTTCAGACAGGGTCAAGTCTCCTTTGAGTCTGAGGCTATTACCATAATTTATAATGCAAGAATTCAATAAATTGTCTGATTTCAATTTGCACAGTAGTTGATGTAATGATCTTACCTCTTTTATTTTAATTCAAGTAGTATGTTAGAAATGAAATATGTGACACAAATGTTTAAACTAATCATTAAAAATAAAAAAAACAAATGAAAAATAACTTGCCCTGAAATTCCACATATTTGTCATGGAAAATAAAAGTATATCAGCAAAGAAAAGACCAGTACTGTATGCTTCACATTGTGGCATTCTTCACATCCTACAGTATCATATCCACATTGTTTGTACATTGGGGCATCTCTTTATGTGATATTCCTTTTCAAACCTCTTATCAATACACCTTGTTGTCAATCATTGATTATTTACATACTATTTACTTTGTATTGTCCTATTTCCCCCCCAAATATCACTAAACCTAATCATAAATGAGCATTTAGTTAACTTAGTGAGTGGCATCACCACAGAGACCTTTCAAGCCTTATTTATAATTACCCTCGTCATCACCTATAAAGAGAATCGTAAAGCTGTGTGATAAAATGGCGAAAACAAATATCTTAAATTAGTCTAGATATTTTTTAAATGAAAAATAAATACATAAATAAAAGACAAGGAAGAACCATGACATGACAGTTACCCATACAAAATAATGCCAAATCTATCTTTTTAACAATTTGTCAGATCATCAGGTGTTGGTGGCCCACTGCAAGTCCCATGGTCCAGTTTAAAACGTAGATCATTTTGACTTATTATAAAATCTGTTTTCTCAATTTATTGACAGTAATCAAGTCTCAGAGCTAAATGTGTAAAATTGGTAAATGTTACATTTTAAGTTGAGTGATTCTGATCTGCACAGCAATAATGCCACACACCGAACTCTTTGAATTATTAAAGGAAAGCCAGAATGTACTGTACTTAAGTACATGTTTAAAGTACATGTAGGCCTACTGTAAGTGAGTATTTAGTTATTATACCTATACTTCTACTCCACTACATATGAGAGGCAAATAATGTACTTTAGTTAGTACCATTCAGATTCATATTAGCACTAATCAACACATTCATCCTGATGCATTGTCATAGATTAAACTACCAATAGTATATAAAGTAACAAAAATTGGCCCCACCTTCACCGGCTGCAACATTAAACTGATGCCTGCACATGAATGCATCAGTCATTATAATCCAATAATATGTGTATTATTATGATTATTAGAATACGTCATTCTGCATAATGAGTAGCCTACTTAGTGTTACTTTTGGTACTTCAATAAGTATATTTTGATTCTAATACTTCTAAGTAAAAGTTCTGAATACTGCTTCAACCCCTTCAGAATGTTGACGTGATGGCAGCATTTAAAGATTAAGAAATAAAAAAGCTGACTTGTTTTTTAGTTTTTAGTTTTAGTTTTTAGTATTTGGTCTGAATCATAATACAGTTCTGGTGTAATACAATAAATAAAACATTTTAGGGATTACATGCCTGTACAAAGCAATCTTCTCTTGCACCTGTTAGTCCCTGTACTTTGACCTCTCTGGGGGAAAAGGCAAACAAAAATAAAATTATTACATAACTACATCAAATTAATATTAGAATAAAATAATAACTAAGGGATAATAATGTAGCATTCCAAAATAAAATATTGGCCCAAATTTCCCATGCCTTGTCATTCTAAGAAGTAGGTAGTGGACAAAATATCTGAAATGGGATTGAACAGAACAGTCATCAACCATTTTTTATTTGTATATGCTGATGATAAAACAGAATACCAAGAACAGTATGTTTTCAACCATCAAAAGATTGTTGTATTCTTTGTGTTGTTTGTAGTCTGATTTTTCACATCATGTTGCCTGATTATTATTTTTCTCCCTCCAGCAGATGGCGCTCCAGCTTCATTTCCAGAAACTCCAGCTTTCAGTACACCCGTCCCAAAAAACACAGATATTACTCGACTGTGTTATCAAGATTCTCATCTCACCCTATACTGAATTAGGCAGGAATAATGTTGTAGTCACAGAGATGCTTTAGACTATAAGACAGTCTTCTTTTGTAATGCACCATTTGTGTCCAATTAAACTACCCCAACTACACTAAAAGACACATTTGTTAGCCTACAATTTTCTTCTTCTGTTGATTTTAATTGAACCCTGTGTACATGTGCTTTATAGCCAAGGCTTTCTCCAACTATGTGGCTTTTAAGTACATATGCAGAGACAGACAAAGAGACATGGAGGGGGAGGGAGAAACAACAAAATAAGCTGTGAGAGAGCTAACAGTTTGGTGGAGAGGGAAATCATTGAGGGCTGCTGTTCTGTTTACCTTCAAAGGACATGTTTGTTCTCTCTCTCTTTGGCAATGAAGAATGGGAATGTGAATGATAAAGAATACTGTTCTATGTAAAACTAAAAAAAATATTTTAAAAATAATTCATATGGATGGGTTTCCAGTACCCCATGTCATAATACTACATGTGTAGCTCCAAGGAAATATGCTGTTGGATTTCCCTTAACCTCCATAATACATTAAGTATATGATAGGCTTATCTAATGAAAAGATGGACAATTAAATAAATTGCAATACATTTTTGAAGAAATATATTTGTATAAATAGATAAATACTGTATGGCTGCATGATACCCAAGGATGCATGCATGACAAAGGTCCTTGACTAAAATGCTGCCTAATTCAATAATAAACTCAATTATACTTTAAAAAATATGACTATATTATTAATTTTACTTATGAGTCTGTCACCATTTAAGACTAACTTGCAGATGTGTTACTTTTCACTAAAACAGCTTCTGATGCCTCAAATTTAACCCTATACTGAAGTTTTAAAATCCTACTTCACCTACACCTTTCATAATTTCTAAAAAGCACACACCACTTTTTGCCAGAGCATGTGCTCTTTTGTGTGACATTTCATTGCATCTGTGTGGTGCAGTTTTATATTCAAAGTTTGAATGTCAGCTCTGTCAACATGCTAAAGATGGATAAGTCCGAGAGATAAGATGACTCAGTCCACCTTTCTACAAAGGGTATACTGGTGAATGCAGATCGTTATTATTTTGTCTGTAAAGTTACACATTGCATTCACCTCCATCCCCACACTGTGCTGAAGTACCTTTTCTTTGCCTTGCTGGAATGGAAATTCTCAGTTTGATAACATCTTAAAGATTTACATGCATTTATGTGATGGATTGTATGGACATGTTAGTGTCACAAAATCACTCTCTAAAAAGCATAAAATTATTCATATTCTGGGCGAAAACTGGTGGTGGGGGGATGTGTGCATCAGGAACAGAATTAGAAACAATTAGGCCTATAATGAACAGAGACACAGGCATGCTCAAAAACCACAGACAGTAATTTGAACAAATTTGAAGGTGTTAATTACCTGTGAGAACAGGAAGTAAACGGTGTTAAATGTTCTCATTTAACGCCATCACACCTGATCTGCTTGTCTAGCCTTGTGCTGTAGCTCTCGGCGTGTTGTCATATGTGAAAACACTCACACAGAATGATTGACAGGGAGAAATGGCAGGCTGCTCAGCCTGAGTAATTGAATATGGATTGAAATGACACCAAATGTTTAGAGGCGTATGATTTCTCCCCCAACAGCTATTCCTTGGAATGTGTTAAAATTCAAAGTTGTTGTACTTATACTTTAAGAACAGTCCATGTTCTGCTTGTACTTTGTGTGACAGAAAGAGCCAGAAGTCTGACATATCGTTGCTACAAATTTGCTTCAGTCTGATCCTCAAAATTTCTTGCAAGCCTGAAAATCTTCATCTGTGATTGATCCAGCGTATCCCTCTCCCTCTTGCCTTGATCCTTTCCTTCATATGAGACCCCAAACATCACACACCATACCCTATCATTGAAAGGGAGTGTTTAGAGGTAAATATATTATTTAAAATAAAAATAAAAAATCTAACTCCTAAAAGCCGTAATAATACTTTACATCATTGCTGAAAGCATGTGTATCTAAGCGCCCCTAAATATTTTTAAAACATTCAAAACACATTTGTATTATCTTGACTATAAATGTTGCTCAGAAAGAAAACCCAAGCGCCTCGTCCCCTGGAGCCTCCCCAAGGTATCATTATGGCATTATAGCAAGTATGAGCTATAAATAATAAATGAAGAAAATGAAAAAAGTTTTCTCAATAAATAACAGAGTGTAATCCATTGTCATATTAAGTGCAATGTATGACTTCTTGAGACAAAAGTGACTCTTTTACCAGAAAATGACGATATGGGTCCATTAAGCAAGCATACGACCCACAAGTAAAAGAGCACCAGGTCGGGGTGGTGGATGGATTAAAGCTACATTTAGTAAGAATTTCTCCCATCTAGCGGTGAAATTGTACATGACAACCAAATGAATATTACTTTCTAGCCCCTCCCATTCCCGAGCACATTTTAACTCCTACGGTGGCCGTATTATTCCAAGAAGTACGACTTCGGCCGTCAGTGTTCCTTCCAGTGTAATAATAGTTTTATGTTATTTTGGTACCATTTCATTGCTAACATCAGCTATCAGGTTCCCAAACATGTGCAAGCTAATGTTAGTAAAGTATCAGTGCTATCGTTATTCTGTTTATTGTACGAGATTAATAGTGTAAGGCAATGTTTACAGCACAGGAGAGAAGCAACGGAGGATTTTGTTTTTAATATATTTCTCTGAGCAGTATGAACAATGTCAATGAAACCGAAATTAGCTCTTAGTATCTCCATCGTTTACACGCAGCTGTTCTAGCTGGAGCTAGTCTGTGTTACAACTGCACATGACTTGAGTTGTCTGCCAGGGAAATCAGGACACATAATTACGTTTATGTTACAAGGTAGACAATCCTTTTTCATCATTGACACGAGGAAAATTATCCTTAGACGTCGTTCTAGTGTTATAGTTAGTCAAACAACAATAAAACTTAAAATTTACACAAATAGGCAGAATTACCTTTTGAGAAGAAAGCAGGTAACTTCGGCGACCCTTTTTAAAATCCTTATGAGCTCTTTCCATCTTGGAAAAGCCACTCCAATATTAACTTTGGTCTTGTTGCTTTGCCTGTCGCGTTGTCGTTTTAATTCTCTTTTTAACTTCCTTGGCCACTCCGTTATCTTCTCCCCCTCACTGGCATTCATCACGGTGCCACTGAGTTTAAAAGTGCAAAAGGTGGAGGTATGTCCCTCTTTGGCTAATGTATTTTAAAGATGGAGGCGCAACATGGTGGCCGTCATTTGAGTGACTCGCTCGTATGTATTCTGAATGATTCTAAATGGCAGATTATACGCTTATGAGAATACTTTGATTAGTTGGTGGAAGTAATTACACATGAATGGGCACATATTTGTGAAAGAACAAAGGGGTTTTTGCTAAGAAAAAATTACACAATGGAACTTTAAAAAAACACACGACTTTCACCCAGGAGACCGGGGTTTGTGTCCTGTGTGAAACCAAAAGCCAAGTCACTTTTAAAAAAAATTATGGACGGAGGTTTACGGACCTTAGTTTGTGACGCAATGACATCTGTGAGGTCACGTTACATCCTTAATTTAGTCTCGTATTTTTTTACGTGACTCATTTTAAGCCAATTCCTGATGTTTGACTGTTTGACCCTAACTAAGTATTTTTTACTACTTGTTTTAAACTACGCCTTTTACATTAATGGTTGTGTGATTACAGTCACATGATTAAACTGCCACCGTGCAGCAGTAAATACAACGGTCGTATGTGTCATTTTGGGAGTCTTTGGAAATAAACCTATAATGTCGACCTATAAGGATGTGTTGTACAAAAAGAGTACAAAGGTATTAATATTATTTATGGGAATATCCAAATCAGAAAACATTTTATTGCCCAGGTATGGTGACATACAAATTTAGTTCAGTCACATAGCACCAAGAAGTATTACACAGGAGATACAGATATAGACATAGCAAACATAGCACTTTTGTACCAGGAAGGTGGTTTATGTGTGTCTATAGAGTAGCCTATACTGTATGGGGCACTACATCTGGGGCAGCTGTGGCTCAGTGGTAGAGCGGTCGCCTGCCAATCTGCAGTCCCATGTTTTAAGTGTCCTTGGGCAAGACACTGAACCCTGAGTTGCCCCCGATGCTGCGCCATCGGAGTGTAAATGTGTGTGATTGTTTATCTGATGAGCAGCTGGCACCTTGTACGGCAGCCTCGGCCACAGTGTGTGAATGTGTGTGAATGGTGAATGGTTCCTGTGCTATGTTAAAGTGCTTTGAGTAGTCGTTAAGACTAGAAAAGCACTATATAAATACAGTCCATTTTGACAGTTTAATACAGTTCTGTATAATGTTTAACTACTTGCTTTAAGACATATATATATGCATATATATACTGTGTATGAATTGTAATTTGTGTCTAGCTCAAATATCTTGTTTAAAATTCCTCCTCCCTCATTTAAAAATCCAGAATCAAAAGTGTAGTTTACAAGATCTCTCCAACTTCAATGAAAAGTCCAGTGTGAAATGTGCATGGGAGGATTCACAAAATCAGACTGAGGTAAACAAAGCAAAGCAAAGAAAAACTCCCCCCTGGAAGGCTATGTAAACATCATAATACACACATATAATACATCAATCTGCACATGAAGGTCAAGTGAAGTAACAATAAGCAAAACACATTTGACTTGAAGTTGTTACCTGACCATCTGCAGGTCATTCAGTAACACTCTCTTTGACATAGAGCCAGAAAGAATTGGGCAATGCTGTGCAGGGACCAGAATATGTTTATAAGTTCATGCCATTACAGCTGAAGTACCTTTTGCAAGTAGCTTAATGAAAGCTTTGTTAAAACCAGTGTCCTTCAGCATTCCTTCTGCATTCAGTGCAAAGCTCTAAAAATGCAACAGGGCTCCACGCACCTCACCAACCCTTCTTAAAAACACTTCCCTAAGGAAAAAGACTCAAGCCCATCAAAACTCTGACATCCCATTTCCTCAACAGAACTAACTACAGATCTATCCAATTATTAAATGGCTCCCCAATTCTGCACCAGCATTTTACGTAAACACAGCACTAACTAATATTTTAAAGCACCAGACCCTTTATTTTTTATTTTGCACTAGACTTTCCTCTTCTAAAACACCTTGTTAAAGGTCCCATGACATGGTGCTCTTTGGATGCTTTTATATAGACCTTAGTGGTCACCTAATGCTGTATCTGAAGTCTCGTTCCCGAAATTCAGCCTTGGTGCAGAATTACAGCCACTAGAGCCAGTCCCACAATGAGCTTTCCTTAGTATGTGTCATTTCTGTGTCTGTAGCTATTGAGGAAGAGAGAGGGGGGGGCAAGATGGAGGGTGGGGGTGTGGCCTTGACCAACTGCCACTTTACTTGTTTGAAAGCCATGATGTCTGTCTCTTTCTCATGGGTGGGCCAAATTCTCTGGGCGGGCAAACATTTATGACCTCATAATGAGCAAGATTCCAGATTGGCCCATCTGAGATTTAATTTTCTTAAAGGCAGAGCAGGATACCCAGGGCAGGCTGGGGGAACGCATATTAATGTTATAAAAACCTCATAAAGTGACCTTTTCATGCCATGGGACCTTTAAGGTTAGGGAACAATCATGGTTATAGTTAATAGAAAAACAAATGTTATCGCAAATAATTTTTGGTTTTGATAGGATGTAAACACTGCTTTACTGCATTGAAGTCAGATACACTACACTCTCTTTAACCAACTAGACCTCCACACCATTACTTCTGGCCTTGCTACATAGGCCTACTGTATGGGGCACAGTGATTCTGGTATTGGCAAGATCGGCAACCAGTTACAGCTTGCTCTTCACTTTTTCACACCTTGAAAGCAGATTGTTGTTTTCTGTTTCTTGTAATTGGTTTCAATGTTGTTGTTGACAAGTGTGGGACAAAGGGGCCCTACCTCCTTCTCTCTGTTGATCACAAGATGCATCTCAGAAGTGTTACACTGTGGTGCGTGTGTGGATGTGGCTCCTGTGACAAGGTGGCAACCAATTTAAAAACAAAAGGAAAAGAAAAAGAAAGCACTAACAGTGTCCTTAGTTAGCTGGTATACCCAAAGGCAACACTGGGTTGATGAAAGAATACTTACTGTACATAAGTATAGCCAAAGTTTGCCCTGACGGTGGCACTGCGACTAAGGTGATGTTTGGGCTTTGGATGTATAGTCACAACCTACTTTATACATAATCTCTGTTGTTGACTATCTATAAGATATTTTCATATCTATCTTTACCTACTTGCCAGAAGCCTCGCCTGTGGGCAGTCTTGGCAATTTGGTTTATGAAATATTTAATTAAAAATAGAGTCAGAATTTCGAAGCAGGAAACCTGAAGAACAGAGCTTAATAGACATTATTACCTACAGGTAAAGGCATAACATACTTACAAACTTACTTGACACTTGATATGTGGATTATTGCTTTGGCATGAAAAAAGGGAATGCAGCAGGACCAGATGCGGACTGGTAAATCACAAAACTCTGGTCTCTGGTGTTAAGTCAGGCATTTTTGTCGCCCTTAAAGTGGCTTAAGATGCTTGAGCAATAAACCAATTCTGCCCTGTCATTACTCACACATACATAAAAGGGTACTTGTCAAGAAAATGTAAAAATTTGTTGTTTTTAACCATGTTTTTGAATAGAACTATCTGACTGTTTTTACAACAGTGTCTATTTCAGATAGATAGTAGATCATTATGTAGTAGTTATTATAACTACTATGATATACAGTTTAATAGTGGATCAATTATATAATTATATATAAAGAGTTTAAAGTAAAACAGTGTTTTTTTTTTCAGAAAACAGTTCAATAATTTGATGTCATTGTTGAACTCCTCTGATTACTCAGTCAAGCTGTAGCTACATCAGTAACTGAAATTATTATTGTGTTGTTATCGGACCATGATGTACCCACTGATTCAGCTTTCAGTGAAGAACAGCCGTTCCCCTGAGTTTAGTCTATATCCTTCGCGTTCCACTTCCCGAGATTGCTCCGGTGCTGCAGGAAATTCCACGGATGCATGTATTTTCTGATTCCTTCCGCTTTCTTTGTGTTGGAATTTTTAATTTGGTGGACTTATGAGGACTATTGTTGACTGCTCCTCAGATCTCTGCATGGATAAATGCGTTTATCTGTGTTTTTGCCCCAACGGTGCCTTCCAGGCAGCGCTGCCTGGAAGACGCGGTTGGGAGGCACTGGTTGTGGTTAGGGTTAGGGTTAAGGTTAAGGTTAAGGTTAAGGTTAAGGTTAAGGTTAAGGTTAAGGTTAGGGTTAGGTGCCTTGAAGGCAGTGGTCGCAGCGCTACCTGGAAGGAGCAGTTGGGGGCCAAAAACACCATTGAGCGATAAATGCATAAATTGATACAGCTAACTAGACTATCTGTCCAATCTGAGTTTTCTCTCGCACAACTATTTTGCAGCAGCTCTGTGCGGAATTTAGCACCGCCCATGACGATTCTGATTGGTTTAAAGACATGACATTAAACCAGAGCACATTTTCCTCCCATCCCCTAATGCTATCTGGAGTAGCCAGACTCTCCTTCAGTGCACTTTGGAGGAGGGTCTGGCAAAGCAGGACTACCCTGAGTTTTCGATGTAAAATTATACACCCATGTGTGTTTTGACTGCAGTCATACCTACTCTGGTGTGAACATTTCTAGTATAGAGTGCGTGCAACACCGCAGTCGAAGGCCCATTAAACTCATTAACATGTATCATAAAGCCATTGATAAAGATGACCTTTAGGTTGCCAAATTCTCAAAACAGCATTTGGTTGGTGTGTATATATCCTCTCCCAGCTTTGTCTTCTTAGCTTGCCCTTCATTTCATCCTGAAGACTCTTGCAATGGACAGTTTGACCATTTTACCATAAAAAAAGGCTACAGGGCATCAACTGTAGACGAAATGGTGTATAAGTCATTAATAAATGATAGTGAATTTCTCTTATTAAAGCTGCAGAGGGTAGAAAGCAAAAAAAAAAACACCAGAATTTGAAATAGGGAGAGACTTCTTCCTGCAGCTCTCCCTCTCCCGTCTTTGTTGCACAGGCAATGCTTGCGCAGAACAGGCAATAGCAAAACTTTCTCTCTCTGAAATGACCTGTGATCGACCAAAGTCAATAAAGTGCCTTCCACAGCTGGCTGTGTTGAGTTGGCATGTCCTTTCTGTGTTGATGTGGGTTTTTTCTGGGAGCTGTGATTTTATACCATAGTCAAAACAAGTCAGAGATTTGAAACAACCACTTTCATTTGGCTCCCTAAAACACAGAAACAAAACAGTGAGATGATGTCTGATGTAACATGTGTTCTTTGAAAGAATGCAGATGTTGTCATGGCAAATCATGAAATCCTGTTGTGGGATTGAGGAAAAAAAAAAAGGGAAAATGGACAGGGGACAGACAGAGGACAGGATCAGAGACAAGAGAGAGGATCAGAAAGAGAGATGTATAGAGAAAGGGATGATCAAGAAAGAGGAGTGGAGAGAGGTGAGCGAATATAACAGCTGTTATGCCATGCATGTACTACCAGTTGTCATAAGTGTGATCAGAGGGAGAATACGGGTAATGGCAGCAGGCGGCAATGGTTGACAGCTTGTATTTTGTCACTTGGCTCTTTTTTATTCATGGGCTTTAACAAGTAACAAGCTTAAATAGGCACTGACATTTTGAAAACAAGCCCAAAAATTCAAAATGACAAATGATCCAGGACTTTTTTTTTTAGACAGCAGCACCAGCAAAAAGGCTTTATTCAATTAACTTTTCTAGAAACTTTTCCTTTGAACAAAGATTTTTCAGTTATAGCTGTACAACTCCTGGTAGTATGCCTCTGATAGCGGCAAAGGTGAAGGCTGCTCTAAATCACAGTGACACTCACATCAATGAGTGTGAGGTCCAGTTTTATGGGGCAGGTTACCGATATGTCATGTGAGAGGGAAGTTTGATTAAGGTCATAGAAGTGTCAAGAAGTCATAGGTGTTGATTTTATTGTGTTGACAGTGTGTCATCATGATGCAAACAATGCCAACAGGGCGTTTAAAAAAAAAATCCAAAAGCCAGCTTGGAGCCTGTTTCACTGACATTAGGCGGCTTATTGAAGTGCTGGGGTTAACCATTTACACAGAACTGAAAGCTGCTGACATGCTGACTTTAAGCCAGCTTTTGTCAACGTTAAAACGGGCTTCGAAGTCATGGTATGCTGTGCCATCACATTTCTTTGACCCAATGTTTTTAAAAGTCTTCAAATTAACTTTTTACACTGATATAAACTTTGCTACTGTTATTGCTGTTGAGTCCCATATTCCACCTGTTTCAGTGCTATTTTTTTTCTATGCAGCCTAAAGGGTCTTTATTTTCAAGATGACTGCCTGACTGAGGGATTATTTGCAATGCCACCTGCATGTTAATTACACAAGAGTACAACTGAACAGTAAAATTGCATCGCCATTTCAATTTGCAATATCTGCTCTAATAAGATGATTTGGCAATCTATCTTCAGAACCTTTTCCTCTGTTTCAAAGAAAATACATTGACCCTTGCCCTGCAGTAGCACTTTTTGGTATTGGGCCTGACTATTGGCTATCATTCTCAATTGTCTGAACACATCAGGAAAATTATTGAATCTGTTTAACTTTACATTTGCTGAACGCACCTCCACTTAGGTAAAAGCTATTTTGTCTTCAAAACACAAGTGTATGTTCTCTGATTCCCTTGGAGAGCAACACTGATATCATGTCTAAAACATCAAGTTTAAGTAAAATGCTATTGTCTTTTATGGTCTATATATGACGCTCAATAAGAAATGATCTTATGGATATCTAATCTAACAGCAATGGAAAAAGAAGATCATCATGAAGCAGATAACAATTTTATCAATCTCTAATACTATGAAAATAAGTTTACCAGCCAGACAGCTATCTGAACAACGTGGGACAATATCCTCTGAGGCATTTTCTCTCCTTTCTTTTTGGCCACTATTTTGAAAATAAGGATGATGGAACAAAATGACTGATTATTATCAGACTGCCAATATAAATGTAGAGCACATAGTTCTTTATCTAATGATGTGATTCATTTAACATGTTTGCATTGATGTGCACAGAAGCATACACAGACACATATAGGCTACACTACATTTTCATTTTCACATCTTGACAAGCAGATTATTGTTTTCTGTTTCTTATAATTGGTCTCAATGTTGTTGTTGACAAGTGTGGGACAAATGGGCCCTACCTCCTTCTCTCTGTTGGTCGCAAGATGCATCTCAGAAATGTTACAGCGTGGTGCGTGTGTGGATGTGGCTCCTGTGACAAGGTGGCAACCAATTTAAAAACAAAAGGAAAAGAAAAAGAAAGCACTAACAGTGTCCTCAGTTACCCGATATACTCAAAGGCAACACTGGGTTGATGAAAGAATACTTACTGTACATAAGTATAGCCAAAGTTTGCCCTGAAGGTGGCACTGCGACTAACATGATGTTTGGGCTTTGGATGTATAGTCACAACCTACTTTATACATAATCTCTATGGTTGAATATTTATATGATATTTTCACATCTATCTTTACCTACTTGCAAGAAGCCTTCCCTGTGGGCAGTCTTGGCAATTTGGTTTATGAAATAATTTAATTAAAAACAGAGTCAGAATTTTGAAGCAGGAAACCTGAAGAACAGAGCTTAATAGACATTATTTCTGCTAAATGACAATTTCATGCAGGACATGATAGAGAGAATATTAACAATTTAGCTTTATTGTTAGGAGCAAAGTTGGTCATCATACCCTTTGCTTTATTGTCACTGTTTCTCCCTGCCATCACACTGTAAGCAAAAAGGAAAGTCGCTATCCAAGCAATTCTATGAAATTTAACCTCAGTTTGCTAGACTGCATGAAATTCAAGCGCCATTTATTTCTGCATTACGGAGGCACAGCAAATGTTTGTCCATGTACAAGGACATGCATTCTATAATGGTTAAAACAGAGTAAAGTGATTCAGAGATTAAAATAAGAGAACACAGTGTCTGTCATTCACTGGCTGTCTATGTATTTGAACTCCACAGACTTTCAGAACAGCAGCAATTTGTTTGCAAATCAGGCAGCGGGTCACACTCATCAATTTTCCTCGCCTCCATTCCAGTCGAGGTAAGAATATGCTAACAATGTCTTTGAATTGCTAGAGAAATTGGTGATCCAGTCCTCTCGCAGTAAGTGGGTCCTTTCATACAAGCAGCCTTAAGGAAAAAATGCACTCTCACTTTAGCACTATTTTAAACACAGCTATTTGCAAAGTTGGGTCCTTTTGTTTTTTTATGCCGTATTTTTTTTTATTCATTTGATTAAATTGTGTCGTTTAGACAATGTGGCTCCTGTGAAACTAGTTTGTACACTGGATTTTAAAAGCAGATCTTTTTCAGACTATTTGAAGCTACTCACTATACCAACTGAAGGCTTATTTCAAGACTTGCTTTAGTGTTTAACAGTCACCAAGGCAGAAATCCATTGTGCAGGCAGCAGAGATAAAGTCTTCATTGATCATAGTCTCAATAGAATGTTGCGGGCTGAGGGAAAGTGGGCACAAAAACAAAGTGAGTACACAAACACTTATTTTGAGATGAAGTGCAGTGAAAGCTGGGATGCACTGAATGTTACAAGCTAATGATTTCTAACTGTGGAGGAGGAGAAAAACCTTTCATCATTTCAACATTTTACCATGTTTTTGCATCAATAATAACGTTGTGTTTTCCTGCATGGCTTACTAACACATCTTTTAACCCCAATAACCATCATCGTGATGTGATAAACTATTTTATAGGCTTCGTATTTGTATGCTGTCTGCTCTCTTTTGAAGCTGAGCTTTCACAGTGAAAGCTCTGCAACAAAAGCCATTCAGCTCAATTCCATTTGACTTGGCCTCTATATAATATGAGTGAGAGAGTCTCTGAGTGGATGATTTCACTCCAGTGATTTTACTGGCCACATTTGGATGGAAGGCTTGTGTTACTGGCACCTGTGTTGCATTTCCCATGTGATGGACTGGTTATCAAACCATGCAGTATGTAAAAAGCTCAAGCCATCAGAAGCATGACTGGTGTGCAGATATGAAGTCTTCTTCCTGAGGAAAAAAAAAACATTTTCCTTGAGAAATGAGCATGTAGTTATATATGTTTGCTACATGCAATCCTTTATATTCATAAAAAAGGGTTAAAAACAAATAGATGAAGGATATGTTTCTGAAGTGAGCTGACAGAAGAGTAGGCCACAACTATTCAGACAAAAATTAAATGTATTTTTGACCTGCTAGTCAAAGATCTAAAAATCCTTCATAATGAAAGTATTATGCCTAAAATGGGTCAACAGTTTCTCTGTCATGATATGTCGTTAAATCAAATTAAAAACTGAAGAAATGCCAATAGCGTTGCAGGGAATTTTAAGCCTTCCAGATCCTTGTGGTGTGAAGTGATGGCAGCGTCCAAATCTCCCCTCTTAGCTCAGTAAACAAACTGCCGGAGGACGTTTTCCACATTCCTCACTGCCTCATTTTTCACATTTTTCACCCCAAAGCGACGTATGGGAACTGAAGGGAGAGAACACATCTCATTACACAACAAAGATCAGCGTTGAATCAACACATCTCAGACACAGTCAGAGACACACTGTAAAGAAGTTGTTCTTTGTGTGTGTAGTTTGAAAAATCTAGGTGTAGGTTTTGATTAGTTGTCTTGCGTTTGACTGTTTGTTAAATTAGCTTTCACTGTTTTCCACATGAGCCCAGTCATGTTTCTTTTTTGGCACTGCATCTCTCTTCTATGATTACAAATATGTTCTTCTGGTCAACAGACTGTAATTTCAGGCAGTGTGTACAAGATAGCAGGGTTCAAACATTACCATGACCAGAGGGTTCAATTTTCTCCCATGCAGCCAGGCAGCCAACACCATCCTTGACAGGCTAAATAACAATTCTATAAGAGTCTTACCAGGCACTCTCTATGACTTGAAAATATCTTTCTAATACTAGGTTGTACATGCTTAGAAATTGCAATTTTTCCATGGGAGGCACTCAGGAAAATGAAATGATTGGCTTCTCTTCAGATAATAGAACTTGCTAACACCAGGGTAATTTCAAGTAGTGGATGTTGATTCTGGCTATCGTAGCTCTATCTCCTTGATTCCTTTCTGTAATGACTCCATTTGCATTTAAAGTAAAGAATCATTCTTGAACTGCGGTAAATAAAGGGTTGTGAGAAATAATGTCATGTAGAGTGCCAGCTAGAGGTTGACTCACTGGAAATCTATAGCGCTGCTGTTGATAAGACGTAATGTCCCTGGACACCATGACAGTCGTTGATTAAGGGTCCCTACTAACAGGGCATCAGTCCAACATGGCAGCATTCTGACGTTGTCAGTTAAGACATTTCTCTTTACCGACATGCAGCTCATCACAACAGTTAATCTGACAACCAAGACAATTCATCTCAGGATCAACTCTTCTACCAGAACACTGAAGACATTTGTCTTTATTTAATTAGCATTAACCAAGATTCCACTACAACAAAAGGAAGGGCACTTCTTTATTGTATGGATTGTGCTACTTTACAGTATGTCACATAAGTGAATCAGAAATACTGCAATATGCTTTAATAGGCTATTTCAATTAGCCATCTTTGCATTTCCAAGTGCACAAAATGAAACTAAAGAAATACCACTAATGCAATACAAAATTATACTGTACATTCACTATACATACTTTTATTGAGGTGGGATGGGATTCAGTTTGAACAAAAGAGAGGGATTGGTAGTGTGTGTGTTTTAGCTTGTGTTGTAAAATAGTTTGTCCCTCAATTATCAGATCCCTTTGACTGGTGTTTATCCTCGTCCAGCATGGCACTTGCGTTATCTTTTATTGCTAACTCTATAATACTATACTATAATTAATCAGGCTGAATCCTTAAGTGGACAAGTGTTCTGGCAGCATCTGGGCCAAAAACGGCATTGATGTCTTGTTAGAAAGTGATTATATTTATTAATGGATAAGAATGGTATTATTACGCTTGATGGTGTTTTAAGCCCCCAACGTCTCCTTCCAGGCAGCGCTGCGACCGTTGACTTCAAGGCACCTAACCTTAACCCTAACTGTAAGAGCCAAATAGGTACTGGTTCATCTTAAATGGTAGGTTTGTTTAGAAACAGTTAAAATGGTATAAAACTGTTTAATGAAAATTAATAGGAATGTATTGGTTTGGAATGCATAATTTGGTAATGTTTGGTTCTAGTGAAGTTTTAGTGTTTTGGGCTTCCAGTCGGATGGCGCTACGTCATAGCGTAGTTAGTTTTAGTTTTGAAGTTAGAGATGTTGGAAGGAACACAGTTTTTTGACCGTGCGTACCATGTTTAATTTTGTTTTTGTTTTTTGTTTTTTACAAGTAAACATTTTAAAAAGAAGACCGTATGGTTTGCTCGTGTTTCAAATACTGGTTGTAGTTAGACTGACTTCAAAAGGTGGTACAGAAGAATTAGAAGCAACTAGGTGCCACTACACTAACCATAACCCTAACCATAACCATAACCATAACCATAACCATTGCCTAATCGACATCAAGGCAGCGCTGCGACCGTTGACTTCAAGGCACCTAACCCTAACCATAACCCTAGCCATAACCATTGCCTAATCCTGGTGCCTTCCAGGCAGCGCTGCCTGGAAGGAGAGGTTGGGGGCTTAAAACACCATTAGTTACACCTTACAAACCCTTTACAAAAGGTGCCTTAGGGTGTGGTGCCTTACAGTAAAACTTATGACATTCTGAACATGGAGGCTTTGTTTTATTCCTTACTTTGAGTTTATTATTTATGCAGATAAGAGTACAAGAACACTGCGGATTAAACAGAAGTCATAGACGTCACTTTCTACAAAAAAGGTAGAACCACCAGCTGACCAGACGCAATACTTCAGATCTATGCACAACCAATTTCACGTCAAGTGACACTGGGGTGTAAAATAAAAAGTACTCTCCTGTTCTACTGTGATGTCAGTGCTATCCATTGACTATACAGTTCCAACTTTGAAGGATTGCTTTTTATTGCATTGTAAACCTTAATTAAAAGAAAACGTATCTTAAAATAACAATGGGTTACAGAGGAGAGATACAATAATGTTAAGTCTAGACACTATTAAACAAAAAGACGGTTTTACCAGAGATAAAAAAAAAATGAAAGGGAATACAAATAAAATAAGTACACAAATCTATAAACTATGCTTTCATTTTGCTATAGGGAAAATTTCAAATAACCTTTAATCTTCCTCTGTTGCTACCAAGCACCATGCATTTCAATTTTTGAACACAGCCCAACACAATAGACGAGATAATTAAATGTTGTCATTACTAACCTTACAAACACAGAACAAAATTACTTTCTGTTTGTTGTTGTCTGTGAATCTAAATTATTTCCCTGATCAGTCATGCAGTCTTGCTGCCTGCTTTATCTCTTTTCTTTCTTTCATACTTACTTTCATTCTTTTTCCTTTTTCATACTTTATATCATGCTGCTTTACTGTAATCTTGTGTAATCTCATTTGCAAGGGAAAGTCATTTCCCACGTCTTCATATAGTCCAGGTCAGACAGAGGGGGAGAAGGAGGCAAGGGATATTTCTCTGTCATGCTGGTCGGTTACGTTTCTGTCTTTTTGTGTTTTACGGAACACTGACTGTTGTCAGAAGGTGAAGGATGTGTTGAGAATGTTTACACTCTTAAACTTATTGGATGCTTTAATTCAAAGCATAACACCAAACAGAAAGATTTAACAAGGATGAGCGCTCCCGCTGGAATTACAGAGTTGACTTGCTGTAATAAAATGCAAAACAGTTGCTCATTAAACTTTCTTAGACCTCTGTTGCTTGTACTAATTAGCATACAAAAACAGTTCACACAACTCTCTCTAGACAGATATACACTTACCGGCCACTTTATTAGGCACACCTTGCTGGGGCTGGAATCATTCCTCAGAGATTTTATTGACATGATAGCATTGATAATTAGTTAATCATTGTAAGTAATTTTTCAGGCTAAAATTCCAAAGATTCTCAAATGTGCTGAATATTTGCTGGCTTTTTGGGTCTGCTTCAATGATACTATATAGTTGGGTTTTAGACTCTTGGTCAAACAAACCACCAATTTGAAAATGTTTATTTGGGGCAATTTACCTTCTTCGGATTTTATATGTATAAAATGATTAATCAAGAAATTAAACAGTTCAATTGATTAATTGTTGATGTGTGATTCAATCCCTCACATTTAAATGTTGATATAATTATGTAGAAATCCAAGTGCTCAATGAAACACTGCAAACAGAATCAGCTAGAGTGAGTAATGTCAAACATCATACAGTAACTGACATTTCTGTAAAAGAACATCTCCCCCTGTTCTTGTAATCTCAGTCCACATCAAAATCCTTTTGCCTTTTGGGGTGACCTTGTTTTATCCCTCAAGCCAGTGAGCTTGGGATCTCTCCAGTTAAAATGCAGAAGTGCATTGCACAGCATAGTTGGTTGATGGTTTCTCTCAGTGACTGAAGATAAAACAGAGCTCTCTCTGGGTGCTGTCTCAGTGCTCCGTGAGGTCTCTCTTAAGAGATAAACAAACCCACAACAAGGACAAACTGAGTTGACTCATATGTGCCCACTGAAAACCATTAAGCTGTATTTTTAATTCACCTGAAATGTTTTAGTTTGAGTGTGTGCATGTGTTTGTTTTATTAAATTTTACCATCATTTTCTCTTGATGTAATTGCCTTGTTGTTTTCCTGTAGGGTATGAGGATGTATACAGATATGCTTTACATTGTCTTTCACCAACAGAAAGGAACAGTAAGGGTTTTTTTAAGCTTTTTCTTTTGAGACTATAACATCTGTCTCACTACTTACCTATATATATATATCTACTTACATACATAGATAGATAGATAGATAGATAGATAGATAGATAGATAGATAGATAGATAGATAGATAGATAGATAAAACAGACAGATAGATATGTGCTGCTGTGAAATTTGATTCACAGCAACAAAATGCCTGACCTACATGAGAGTGCTTTGAGTCTCTGGAGGAATCGGACTTGTGAAGCGTTCTCTATTTAAAAAGCCTCATGGAAAACCTCACGGAGGGTCCCGTTGTCTTTTGAAAGGCTGAAAAATAAATGTTAGGGTTAAGGTTAGGAAGCTCGATTTACACTGCGCCAGTATGAATTCCATAACTCTCTCCAATCCTCATCTTTCAATTTTAAAGCTCAGATGCGTATGTCTCATCTGACAAAGTTTAGGATGATCAGTGGGAAAATGTGCTCATTATTTTAGTAATTCATATTTATGATTCTGGGGTTTGTGATTTTGTTTTGTTACTGGCAGCATTTACACATTACATTGCAGCAATTTAAAGGTCATATTAGTAGATTGGTTATTATCAGATTCATATCAAAACAGCTTATGTTATATATCTGGAAATGAACAACTTCCACAAAGTCTCCATAATAATTCTTTTTAATATATTTTATGAAATAATTAACATAATCAACATCTGTGTCTGAATGATAGGAGCAATGATACATTTCAATATTCTGTCAACACCTCAGTAAATCATGCTGTAAATAAATAGGATTGAGTGGCGAGAACATATTGTACATTCATTTATCGGTCAGTAGGTTTCCATTTCCAAATCTGAATGCACAAAAGTAGGTAGTCAACATCTTTGACAAAGAACACATGCTTCTCAGAAAGACTGAAGATAACCTTCAAATGTTCAGTCAACAGCGCTCACACCTTGCAAAGTGCTCTGTGTGTTTGTCTGTAAATCCAGTATTAAATTCAGACCTTGACCCTTAACATGTTCAGTAGTAAATAACATGTATTACTATTACTGATAGAGGTACAGTTGCAAAATCAGGCTTTTGCAGGACATACATTAATTTGACAATTTTTGTATTTGTACTTAAAAGATTAAATTTGACTTCTTTTAAGTGCACAAGTATGCGTTTTTTTAGGCAGGTACAATAGTGATGTCTTCTGTGGGGTGGTAATTTTACATTTACTGCAGTTTCACAGAACCAAAAAGACTGCAACTTTTTAAAATTTAGCTGTGTGGAGTGAGATTTAATCCCAGTTCCTTAGTGTCTAGAAGATTCTTATTTATGGTTCTCGGAATAGATCACAGCCCTGAGGAATATTTTAGTGGCAGGGTACTTTTCAAAGTTTTCAGCTCTGCATCATAAGCAGCAACTTTTATTTGCAGATGTAGAAAGAGCAGCCATATCATTATCTCTGCGAGGTAGCAGTGACCCGTGGTGCATGATGATTATGATGATGTTGCAAGATTATGATGGCAGTCATCATCATTAACTACAATGCCTTGGTAATTGTGATCCCTTGTCCTCATTTTAAAGACATTTGAACACTGTGATGACATGGTTATTGTAATATAAAAAAAGAATCCTTTACTCTTAAGTCTGCATCTTTTAAATGACTAAAAGCCCATTTGTGCTTCTGCGTTAAATCGAAGCCGTGAGTGTGTCGGTAAGTGGAGATTCAGATCATACGCCATAGCCTGAATTGTACCTCTCAAAAAATTTAACTATATGTTGCAACAACGCAGACTGCAACAACTGATTGGTCCGTTTGCCTGTGGCTTGGTAGCGTTGCATTTCCCCCTACTCAGTTCTGGGTTCTCCTTTGTATACATGAAATCAAGGAGAGGGTTAACTTTTCCTATTACAGAAAGCACAGGGGAGACCCTTTGTTTCTCACACTATGCCTCTAGAGTCACTACTCGCGCCGGAGCTAATCACTGTCACTCTCACTAACAGACACACACACACACACACACACACACACACACACACACACCTTAGGCCTCTTACATAGGCTACGGCGAAAGCTCTGCGTGGAGCCTCCACAGAAGCATAAATCTCACTTAAGAGCTGCAGCCATGCCAGCACCTCTGTGAAGCTTTGCTTGAATGCTAACCAAGTGGGTAAGCTTCGCTTCAGAACTCGAACCTCCTATGGTGCAATTTTGATGCTACCGAACGATCACCCGCCGTTAGCATTCCATTGACTGACATTCATTTTGACATCACTTTGACAGCGAATAACTTTACATCTGAAGCGGTTAAAGACTTTTTGTCCATTGTTTATTTCTAAATAAACACGACAATGTATAAAAGGCTCCATTACCTTGTATCTCACTTTATGGCTCCGTAGCAGACGTTTTTATAAAAATAGGCTAAGGATTGTGTCATAACCACGTGACTTACTGTCGCATAGTAGAGGAATTACCGTACAGTACAGAAGAAGCTAGCAGGCAGTTTCGACTTACATTAGATTTACATTAGCCACCGCATGTGCCCACTGCAATCGATAGTCACTGCAAACCGGTTCGCTGAAAATTGTGTCACCACAAATCATGTCACCGTGCTGTTATCACTACAATCTGTGAAGGGAACCACACTAATGTGCCTAGCCTCCACCACAAGCTGGCTACTAGCTCCACTGGAAAGCCAAAATAACAATTTAACAAAATCAATAAACCAGTTGATAACCTAAAATACAAGCAAACCAAACCAAACCAAACAGGGAGAGTGTCCTACAACCTACATTTCAGACAGAAGATTATATTAAGTTCATTACAGCACTCCAGGCAGGAGGAGCTTGGAATCCCTTCCAGGCCCAGGCAGACAACAGTCAGACAGACTGCTGCAAAATATACAACTCAGTAGGGTTGGGCATCGAGAACCGATTCTTAATCGGAATCGTTTCAAAAATTACGATTCCATCGGAATCGTTTCTTTATTGGAATCGTTTTGGAATCGTTTGGAGGATTTGGTTTCAAATCCGATCATCCCTTCCAAATTTAACATGCGCAAGTTTTGGTTTCTGTAGCGACCAGGCGCTTGTTGTGTTGCAGCCATGGAGCACAGTAAGCGGTGCTCTAGTGTGGCTTTATTTTACGTTGAAAAAGCTGTAAAACTGCAAACCACCATTGAATCAAAATAAAACTTTCCTCTTATTTGTGAAATAAGCATGTGACCCGTTTCAACTCCACCCCTCAAAGAATCGGAATTGAGAATTGCTAAGAACCGGAATCGAAAGGAAGAATCGGAATTGGAATCAGAATCGTTAAAATCCAAACGATGCCCAACCCTACAACTCAGTATTTGAAAACACCTTGAAAGCATAAACCGTTTAAACACAATTAAAAGTCACGGAGCTGGTCTCATGTGGCAACCAACAGGCAGAGACAAAGCCAAGAGGCAGCCATGATGATACAGGTGCTAACGAGGGGGTTTGGTCTGGGTGGAGCTAATTTGGTCTAATTGAGGTGCGTTCAAGAGCCAACAGGATGCAAAGCTTACTGCCCACACCACTACACTAACATATTTATGTTGAGCAGGTGTAATGTTCACCTTTTTCATCCATGTTGTAGTTTGGAGTGTTATCATGCTAGCATTTGCTACTTAGTTCTAAACACAAAGTACAGCTGAGGCAGATGGGAGTGTTTCGCAGGTATTTGGTCAGAGACCAAAGTATTAGGCCAACTGAAAATTTGACCTGATGATGGCGCTAGAGGAAATGCCAAAGGATCACCAAAGTTATTACACTTCATCCTAAGAAAGTGTCATGGATGTCTGTACCAATTTGTTTTGGACTCTATCCAATAGTTGTTGAGATATTTCAATCTGGACCAAAGTGTTGGACCGACTTGCGACACTGCCATCTATAGAGTCATGCCAGTAGCGTATCTAGAAATATATTAATCTAATTATATTTCTTCTTCATCATCATAATAATAATAATACATTTTATTTATGGGCGCCTTTCTCGACACTTAAGGACACCTAACATGTACAAATAATAAAATATAAAAACAGATGAAAGCAAAGTAATCGCTTTCATCATCTGTTACATACAAATACAAACAGCATTACAAAATGACAAGGTGTCAAAAATGAACATTGGTGTTTCACAGCTGACAACCACCTCCACGCATATGAGGTTGATCTGTGCTTAATCCACCTGCCTTCTGAGCTTAGCCTGGTGTGTGTAATAATAATGGCCCCAGATATGGATGACAGAATCTGTCCCGTTAGCTTTCTATGTCATGACCTGTGTTTCATTACATGGCAAAGGGACAACAGATAAAGGTTGAAACACCGGCTGGTATTTTAGCTAATCTATGTTCCTTTAGCCTGGGCGAGATCATCATCAACAGGGAAAGGTCAGCAAGACCGCAGCAGCCGATGAGGTTGATTTCATCCCTGGAGCTGATGCAAGTAACCCGAAAAGACTTTTTGTGAAATGAGCGCAGGTCACTGGAATATTGCAAAGGTCAAAGTTCAGCATCAATCAAAAAGCTTCAACTCATTTTATCTCTACAGCAATGTTGGTCTGTCTACCCACCACTTTGGTCCACACTAAAGTATCTATTAAAGACAACTATCACATGGATTGCCATTACATTTTGTACAGACATTCATTGTCCCCAGATGATGAAACCAACTGGCTTTGGTGATCCCCTGACTTTTCCAGCAGCTCAAAGTTTTCACTTATTTTACGAAACCTCTCAACATATCACTATTTGGGAACACCATGAGGTATACATTTGTTGTTTTAAGTGAAATGTCCCAACAACTATTGGATGAAATGCCATACGATTTGGTACAGATGTTAATGTTCCTCTAAGGATGAATTGTAATAACTTTGATCATTCTTTAACTTTTAATCTCACGTCATCACCAGGCCAACATTTTTAATTGTTAAATTCTTTGGTTCATGACCAAAAAACCTGCAAAATTAATGACATTACCATCAGCCAAAAAGCTAAACCAAGATGACAATCATGGTAAAGATACACCTGGATAGCACCAGAGTGTTAGCATTTTCATTGTGGGCATGTTAGCATTATGGGTGTGGTTAGTATGCTGATGTTAGCATCTAGCTTAAAGCACCGCTATATCTCAGTACAGATTCACAGAGCTACAAGCGTGGCTGAACACTCTTAAGCAGAATTTATACTTTTCGGGACAGTGGTCTGTCTCGGTCCGTGTGGCATACATCTGCCCATGTCTGCGACGGTCAGGGTGGACTGTCCGTGTGTAGCCCAAAGAAAATGGCCGCGCTTACTGCGCATGCTCCAGTTGTTCCACACTCTGGCCTAGTTGGTGGCGTGTGCATGACAACTCACATTTTAAATGTTTATATAACAGTCATAGTTAATAGTCAGAGAGATAAGCACATTCTGTTACTTTGGGAGAGTAAATTGAATTCCATGATGGTCTTTTGAAGATATAGGCATGACTTTGCAACTGGATATGACCAGAAATAAATGGGGCCACTCACGGAGACTGTTCCCCTTCAACCTGCGAAAAATATCTTGGAACTGAAAGGTGCTGCTTTGAATGATTTATTTGTTATATGACCCAAGTAAATTGTGCCCTGGTGAGTTTGTGAAAAAAAAAGAGGAAAGTTTTTTTATTTATAAGATTCTCATTTAAGAGGTTGTTTAAAAGAGGATTTAAAAGAGGATTAAAGTGTGATTTTAATTAATAGATAGGGGAAATTGATTATAGTAATTAAGAGACAAGGAGGTACAAAGAAAAGGGAATGATTAAAATAATGAGAAATAAAGAGAGAAAAAACAGTATAATAAAGTGACTAATTAATTAGTGATTAATTAGTGGATGTGGTTGTTTTCAGGCATTTTCTCCAATTCTCCAATGTGCTCCTCCTGTGCTGCTTTCTAAGTACTCTTAAGCACCCCACATCTCCTGCATATATGGTAACCCAAGCTCTCAGATCTATAACATAAAATCGTAGGTATTTTATATCCTCTTTTTATATTGCCATGTGTTTCTTTTGTTTATCTCATGCTTTAAATTGACTTGATGGTGAAAGATGCGTTGCAAAAAACTTGCCTTGCTTTGTCTCTTATGAGCTGCCCAACATGTATAGATAATCGATTTAGCTGTATGGTGTCTCTTTTACCTCAGGAGCTTTTGATGGAATTTATGTAACCATAACACAAATTCAATCAATGTTTGGAAAAAGTCAACCCAAGTCTGCGACCGTGCATCGCTAATGAGAGACAATTAAATATTCTAGAGATGCAAGTGTCGCGCAACCTTCTACAACCACTTCCTGTCCCAGGGGAAACTCGGATGTGTATTGATCAAGCTGCCGAACATGAATGGTAGTTAAGCTGTTAAGTCTATTAGCTTACTGTTAAAGCTCCATGAACTCCTGTTACAGCAGGACACCTTTATGTGTGACATTTGGTTCCAATCACAAACTTGGGAGAAAGTGAGAAAAATAAATATGACCCTTTACTTCACTATGAACTCTAACTCACTAAGGACATTACTCAGTTCTTTGAATTACAGCCAAAGCATGGCGTAATATAAAAGATAACCCTGACAGTACTGTAATAAAATAAGAGCTCAAAGTCTTTCTGCTGCGTTAGCTTCACTGTGAGTCAGCCAGTCCTCCATGCCATGCCCTACTGGTATTATTTCCCTGTTTATTGTTAGAGGGTTTGGAAGTATGAGCTACATTTATTCTCAGGTGTTGACTTTAACGAAACATCTATTTACTTTTAATGGAAATCTATTGCTTGCACTGGTATAACTCCTGTAATATACACATCTGTCTCTTCCTCAGTTCATTTATTTATATTACAAGGAAGTTGTATTCTGTGGGCAAACTGAGCTGCGGAGAGCAGAGAGTACTGTGTAAATTTTCACACACGCACACACGCACGCATGCACGCCCGCATGCACACACGCACACGCACACACAGTGGATAGGCAAAAATATAGGTCAGCTGTAATTACAGTATAGAAAAAAAATCAAACTATGTATTCTCTTTTCTGTTTTGGGCTGCTATCTGGGGATAGTATACCTGAGAAGGATAGCACATAAATGCTTAACAGTTTTTTCTCTACATGGTACTTGTTCATTATCATTTTTATGAGCTTTGCATGCTGAGTTTTCATCGCGGGCCATTTGGCTGTTGGCCAGAGGTCCTGCCAGTTGTTATTGGAATTGCAGCAGGGTTTACAGGATGCATGTGCTGAAGCTACAAATCTCAGTTGTGCAGGTACGGGTAATTACAAAAGCGATCCTCCACAGCTAAGAGTGAAAACAATTAACCAAGTGTATAAAGATAAGTCAGTGGTTGATACCATTGGTTTTTCATGGAGAATCAGCAGTGCCAGATTAACCCACTAGGGGGCCCTGGGGCTGTTAAAATGAGCTGTTGTCTCCTGCTGACTGCCCACCTCCTACTCTTTGTGCACTGTGTATGTACCAGGTTACCTTTAAGAACAGCACGCACAGTAGACCACCCATGGCAGATTAATAATATTTTCCCTAGAGCCCCAGAAACAAATCAGTGCTTTTTAGCTGGATTACTGTCTGAGGTTTGCTGTTTGTCTGTTAGTTTATGGTAATTTTATATAATAATAATCATTCAAGAATGAGCACAGATTAGGTTTTAATACAGGACCCTTAATGTTCTTGTCATTTCATACTTTATTTAGTTGGGGCATATTCTGACACAAATGTACAATTTATTAAAAATAACGACAAATCAATTCACAAACAATGACTCTGGGGCCCTGGGGCATTTTTTTGGACCAAATAAATATCACCCCATAATGTTTTTTTAAATAATTATGTTTTGGTTATATTTTCACTCCATTAATTAATTAATTCTCAGAGATGATTAAGAAAACATATTGTTAACAGCACCTTTGTTCATAGGTTAGTTTGTGCAGTGCAATGCTGATGTTGTTAGTGAGTGAAGAGGTGCTGTGCAAACACAGAATGAGAAAATGAAATCTCATTAATAAAAGAACAGAGGAGTGAGTCTCTGTCTATCACTGTAGGGTTGTTTTACAAAAAAATTCTTTTCATTCTTCTCCCCATGTGTATGCTCAGAATTATAATTGCCAAATTATTCCAAGCAGTTCGAGGGCTTTTAATTTAATCGGTACTTATTTGAAACATTCCATTGAAACATCAAATGAACACATTTCTTCTGTAAAATATCATGATTATGGTGACAGTCGTGACAGAATACAGGGACACATCACATTCACAGAAGATCACATTATCACGTCAGCTTTACTCGGTTACAGGCTCCTTCAACAAACGTAACTGTTTAATTTCACAGAGAAGAAAAGGCTGGTGTTGACATCCGTGAACTGTCCATGGTGAAATGCTTTAATTTGTATAAATGGCCTGGTTTGAATATGTTGCAACTATATACAAATCTGCATTTGTAATGTAAATTCTAAATTATTCATGATGTTGTTTAAACTGACATATCTACTGCTATGATACAACTGCACCCAGATATATATATATTTTGCATGTGTGAGTGTAGGAAATAGTGAGCATACATGTTTCCATTGTATATGTGTGTATGCAATGTAGTATATGAGCTCAGCTCACATGCGAGCAGCGTAAAAGTCATTGCACAGGGGTATGAATCTCATCTGAATCACCTGAACTGATCCTCAGGACTCATCTCACTAACTATACACTCCTTCTACTGAACCCTTTGACATATTATGTCATGCTGTCAACAGGAATTTGATTTAAGTGCTTGTAGCTTGTATCAATTTCTTTGCCTTTTATTTTTTCACAAGTTCAAGTAGGAACCTTTTCCACAAGACAATGCAGCAAGTAACTATTGTGCTATTTTTTGCTCCTGAATAAATTGCACACATGTTGTACAGTGTTTGACCTTGCCATTTTCTCAATTTTTAACAAACACATACTGTTAAGCTTTTCAATGACTTGGCTCTTTTATTGTTTTTTAGACATAGTAAATACTACTATTCAATATGAGCCTACTTTTTAAATAATTTGGTTAGGTTTCATTTTATTCCCAATCTGCTTTTACTGTATGGTGCAATGTACACCATTGCACCATAGAACAAATATAAACACAGCACTGGGAACGCCCTCATTATTCATATTCTATTAATTATAATAATATTAACATCTTGGTCATGATTCCTCTTGTTTTCTGGGAGTAAATCCCTTGTCAATTCACAGTCTGAGAGTTTGATCAGAGAAGTTCTCATTCACTGTGAGCGTACAGAATGGTTGATCCCACTCTTGATGCCAGTGCCGTGGCAAATGTCATTCGGGGTTGAGCTAATTTCAGAGTGTCTGAGGGCTGCAACTATTTAAATCTCATTTATGATTGACATCTATACAGACACATTACCAGAGAGCAGTACACGGATTGCCTGTCGGAGGCAGAGAAAGAGAGAGACAGATACTGTGCCGCGCAAGAGAGTCAGTGTATAACAAGTCAAAAAAAAATTTGCCGAGTGAATACTGGAGCACGCAGTGAAAGTGGGGCACATCCCACCGGGTAGTCCGTTATGATTATGTTGTTTTCAAAAACCAAAGGGATTTGGTGACAGGGTTGAGATAACTCCAGATCGATAGGCAATTTTCACTTATTTACTTTGTGAGTTAGTCATTCACTCCTTCAGATCCTCTGCCACAGTGCGCCTTAGTCATCCACATCAGACATCCATCTGGACCAGCACCAGCGCAGGCGGTGCCTCAGCCACTTTGGCCCTGCGATGCAGCAGATGAGTCAGGCTGCTGAAGGATGGCGTGGCGTTAAGGAGAAGTTCCTTGAGTCCTGCCCGAAACTCTTGGCGAATCAAGCAGTAGAGCACGGGGTTGAGGCAGCTGTTGGTGTGTGCCAAACACACAGTCAGGGGGAAGGCGTAAGCCTGCGCATTGTAGAAGGCCTTGCTGAAGGGAACAAGGTCAAACTTTATTAGCACTCCCCACAGTGTCAGGGCCTGATTGGGAAGCCAGCACAGAAAGAAAGACAAAACCACGATGACAATGGATTTGGTCACTTTGGAGCGACGCTTTTGCCGGCCCTGCTCAACCTCTGGGCCCCCTGCTCCTGTGATTCGTCGGCTGAGGATTAGGCGGACTAGGAGCAGGTAGCAGACAGTAATTATGATCAGAGGAATAAGGAAGCCCAGCAGGACCTTTTGCAGCTGGTAGAGTCCCAAAAGAAACTGTGGATCCCAGTTGCCTGAGTCCGGGAAGCGCACCAGGCACAGCTCCTCATCTGACACCTGGACGCTGCTAGAGTAGATGGCATGAGGCAGAGTGGCCAGCAGAGAGACAGCCCATATGCCCAGGCTGGTCCACTTGGCTCTAGTGGCTGCCGCCCGTCGGCTGTGCATCTTCAGCGCGGAGCAGATAGAGTAATAACGTGCCACGCTCATAGCGGTGAGGAAGTATACGCTGGCATACATGTTCATGGTGGTGACAGAGCTGATGATTTTGCACATCACACGGCCAAACGGCCATCGGAAGTCCAGGGCTGTGTCCACCGCCCAGAAAGGTAAAGTCAGAACAAACTGGAGGTCTGTGATAGCCAGTCCCATCACAAAGCAGTTGATGGACGATTGCTTCTGCCTGTAACGTGAGTGCAGCAGATACAGAGCCAGTGAGTTTCCTACCAGCCCGAGTGCACAGACTATGGAGTAGACACACGCTATCATCACACGCACCACTAAACTGGCGTTGTCTCCTGGAAAATCCATGATAGATTCCTTGGTGAGGAGCTGCAGCCAGCAGTGCAGCGACAGGTTGCTGGTGGAACCGCCGCTAGGGTTTCCAGTGTTGTCCTCCAGTAGTATCTGCTGCTCACATGGCTCTGGAGCCAGTGTTAGAACTCCAGTCTCATTCAGCTGCATGGCTGGACTCTCTTGCTCACATGTTACCTTGGACATCAAAGTTGGACAGCTATGTGTTACAAAAGAGAGATAAAAAAAGTTTGCGGTGATGGCATTTTGAGCATTCCTGATGTATCTGTGTCAGGTTATCTCCCACTGCAGTGAATATGCCATCCACTGCCACGAGTATCCTCCTCTCCTCTCTCCACGACTACTCAGCTCTGCGCGCCACGTCGGTTTATAGGTTCCACGGGAACGCGCAGCGCTCAGTCGCGCGGTCGACGCTCATCTCCTCCACCAGTCAGATTATTGGACCGCTTAAAGACGTGGAAACAATGGTGCGCGTAAAATATGTAAAGATGTAAGGAGGACGCCTGCATGTGCTGGATTCCGACTTCAGATTATCACACACTGTGCTGGGTTTGATGTTCTCACTTTACACATCTGATGAAAACGCTCAATGTTACTGGAGGCTTTTGGAAAAGAGCAGCATACTGCGCTGTGACTTGCGCATTCCGTGTAATGTATATAGTGATATAGTGTATCAGATGTGCTTTTCACAAATTCCCCAGCAGTTGCAACTTTTTAAAAGAGAAACGAAACGAGGTCGGGAGCGTCTGTTATAATACACCATGACAATAAACTGCGTTGTTAAAAGGAACACACTGAAAATAAAGATGTTATTGCAAATACTACTACTGCAAGTACTATACTATTACTGTTAATAATAATATTATGTAGGCTATATTGCACTATATTGCACTTTTTTAATTTATGCTTATATTTACTTTATTTATAAAAGACTTTGATTATAAATACGATCAAAGAGAGAGAATTGTGAAGATTTGTATTTGCTCCTAATCATGAAGTTGTTTTTTTCATTCAGAAGAGTGAATGGAGTTATGCAGGAATTCTCAGCTCAATCACTAGAAGTAAATATATCAAAAATAAAATTTCATTACAAACAAGCTGCAACATTTATAAATCCCTGACACAGACATAAAATGTTTTCTGGCTCAGAACTGATTTACTTTGCAGCTTGTTATAATAACTAGCTGTGGTTGGTTTTCTGTTCAAATTATAATGTACATGCTTCCACATGATGTGCTGCAAAAACCACAGTTGTAATCAAAATAAATTCCCCTTCAGTTCTTGTTGGCTTGAAACTGGCATCAACAAAAACATGCTGTGCCACCTTGTTGAAGCTGATGTTATATTTCCAAACAGCGAAGGCCATGTAGACTTCAGAATAACGGTAGAAACAGTTGTCCACAGACTATAACAAATATTACTGGGGGTATTACCCTCTTACCTTAAGTTTTTTGAAATCACTTATCTTGTCCGTATGAAATCCCCCCTGTACGTTTTTGAGCAAACTAAAAAGATATGACTGGACGAAAAAAATAATCTGCACTGTTTTAATACGTTGCGACCCAGTTCTTGACACCTTAACAACCCTTAAACCTCCGCAAGCACTGACAGCATTCTTAGTTTAATGTTCTAAGCACTCAAATCTGTAATGGAGTAGGCCTAAGCCTGAAAATTCGCCACAGATATAACCGCTTTATTTTGATGTGTGAAAGTATAAACATTGCGTGAGAATGTATGCGTGAAGGTGTTTCTGTGTGTGTGTGTGTGTGTGTGTGTAACGTTAACGTTTGTACAAAAAAATAAATAAAATGAATCAATCTCTCTCTTGTTCACTCACTACGTAAACTATGTATTTGTGTGAGTGGGAGCCTACTAGCGGGTGGGCAGTTTTTGTGCGTACTGTGAAGTAGAATCCTGCCAGCCAGGAAGCTTAGTCAGGTGTGAATAGATTCAGAGTAGTTCAGACACTTCACTGATAAATCATAGATTGGCTTTATGGTCAAAGATAGGTTTTGTATAATTAACTTCAGTCTCTGCCAGAGACAACTGCTTTTAAAAGTAACGTAAAAGTAACGAGTAAAGTAAAAAGTTACTTTCCATAGGGGGTAACTAAGTAAAGTAACAGATTACTTTTTTAAGAAGTAACGAGTAACGAGCAAACACTACTTTTTCAAAGGAAGTTCCCCAACACTGCTCCTAACACATCCTACTGCTGCAGGCTGCAGGCATGATGGAGAAATGCAACAGTAACACAATTCTGAATGGCGCTTTTTATTTTCCAAAACTCCAGGACGGCTCGTAGACAAGTCAAAAGCCATATCCACATTGTGTAAAGCCAAATTAAAATATCACCGAAGCACGTCAAGCTTGAGCTACCACCTACGAGCTAAGCATAGTAGAGTTATGCCGCGTTCTATTTACCTCGGAACTCTTATTTAACGAGGTCAAAGTCAGAAACACGCCCCCTGACCTTGTATTTATGAGCTCGGAACTTGTACAACCTCGCAGTAGCCCGAGTTCAAAATCCAACATGGCTGCCCCCTGTATCAACAGTTTTGAAAGCTGCAGTAACATAAAGTTATAAGAACTTATGTTGTTACGCTGTTTGCATGCAAAAAAAACGGCGTAATGCATTGCTATCATCTGGTTGCTAACAATAGCTAACCGGGCTAGAGCTAATGGAAACAATGAAAATCCGACTTTTAAATAGAACGCATTCAACTCGGGTATGACGTCATTCCCAGTTCGGGCTTCCAAGTTCCGAGGTAAATAGAACACGGCATTAACGTGACTCAGGTTGATGCTAGTGGGCTCAGGAAAGCACTATTTTGGAGAGTGGTACTCGCCGAATCACCACTGGGGTCGGGTGCGTTGTCACACGGGTGGCAGTGAAGGTCAGGGGCCTCGACGGACCAGACCCGGGCAGCAGACGCTGGCTCTGGGGACGTGGAACGTCCCCTCTCTGTGGGGGAAGGAGCCGGAACTGGTGCGGGAGGTGGAGCGCTACCGGTTAGATCTGGTGGGGCTTACCTCTACGCATAGTCTCGGTTCTGGAACCATACTCCTGGATAGGGGTTGGACTCTTTTCTTCTCCGGAGTTGCCCAGGGTGTGAGGCGCCGGGCGGGTGTGGGGATACTCACAAGCCCCGGCTGGCGCCCCACGTTGGAGTTTACCCCGGTGGGACGAGAGGGTTGCCTCCCTACGCCTGCCGGTTGTGGGGGGGAAAACTCTGACTGTTGTTTGTGCATATGCACCAAACAGGAGTTCGGAGCATTCGGCCTTCTTGGAGACCTTGACTGGAGTCCTGTATGGGGCTCCAGTGGGGGACTCCATTGTTCAAAGCGCACGTGGGCAATGATGGAGACACATGGAGAGGCGTGATTGGGAGGAACGGCCTCCCTGATCTAAACCAGAGTGGTTGTTTGTTGTTGGACTTCTGTGCTAGTCATGGATTGTCTATAACAAATATCATGTTTGAACATAGGGATGCTCATAAGTGTACTTGGTACCAGAGCACCCTAGACCAAAGGTCAATGATCGATTTTATAATCGTTTCATCTGATCTGAGGCCGTGTGTTTTGGACACTTGGGTGAAGAGAGGGGCGGAGCTGTCAACTGATCACCATCTGGTGGTGAGTTGGGTCAGGGGGTGGGGGAAGACTCTGGACAGACCTGGTAAGCCCAAACGGGTAGTGCGGGTAAATTGGGAAAGTCTGGAGGAGGCCCCTGTCCGACAGACTTTCAACTCACACCTCCGGCGGAGCTTTTCGTGCATGTGGAGGCTGGGGGCATTGAACCCGAGTGGACAATGTTCAAAGTTTCCCTTGCTGAAGCTGCGGCGAGGAGCTGTGGTCTTAGGGTCTTAGGTGCCTCAAGGGGCGGTAACCTACGAACACCGTGGTGGACAACGGTGGTCAGGGAAGCCGTCCAACTGAAGAAGGAGTCTTTCCGGGATATGTTATCCCACAGGACTCCGGAGGCGGTTGCAGGGTACCGAAGGGCCCGAAGGGCTGCAGCCTCTGCCGTGAAAGAGGCAAAGCAGCGGGTGTGGGAGAAGTTTGGAGAAGACATGGAAAAGGACTTTCGGTCGGCACCAAGGTGCTTCTGGAAAACTGTTCGCCACCTCAGGAGGGGGAAGCGGGGAACCAAGCTGTGTACAGTAAGGATGGGACACTGTTGACCTCAACTGAGGAGGTAATAGGGCGGTGGAAGGAGCACTTTGAGGAACTCCTGAATCCGACTAATACGCCCTCTATGTTAGAGGCAGAGCTGGAGGATGATGGGGGATCATTGTCAATTTCCCAGGCGGAGGTCACTGATGTAGTCAAACAACTCCACAGAGGCAAAGCCCCAGGGATTGATGAGATCCATCCAGAAATGCTCAAGGCTCTGGGTGTGGAGGGGCTGTCCTGGTTGACACGCCTCTTCAACATTGCGTGGAAGTCTGGGACGGTGCCAAAGGAGTGGCAGACCGGGGTGGTGGTTCCCCTTTTTAAAAAGGGGGACCAAAGGGTGTGTGCCAATTACAGGGGTATCACACTTCTCAGCCTCCCTGGTAAAGTCTACTCCAAGGTGCTGGAAAGGAGGGTTCGGCCGATAGTCCAACCTCGGGTTGAGGAGGAACAATGCGGATTCCGTCCTGGTCGTGGAACAACGGACCAGATTGCAAGGATCCTGGAGGGAGCCTGGGAGTATGCCCAACCGGTCTACATGTGTTTTGTGGATCTGGAAAAGGCGTATGACCGGGTCCCCCGGGAGATACTGTGGGAGGTGCTGCGGGAGTATGGGGTGAGGGTGTCTCTCCCATCCAATCTCTGTACAACCAAAACGAGAGCTGTGTCCGGGTTCTCGGCAGTAAGTCAGACTCGTTTCAGGTGAGGGTTGGCCTCCGCCAGGGCTGCGCTTTGTCACCAATCCTGTTTGTAACATTTATGGACAGGATATCAAGGCGTAGTCGGGGTGGAGAGGGGTTGCAGTTCGGTGGGCTGGGGATCTCATTGCTGCTCTTTGCAGATAATGTGGTCCTGATGGCATCATCGGCCTGTGACCTTCAGCACTCACTAGATCGGTTTGCAGCCGAGTGTGAAGCAGTTGGGATGAGGATCAGCACCTCTAAATCTGAGGCCATGGTTCTCAGCAGGAAACCAATGGAGTGCCTACTCCAGGTAGGGAATGAGTCCTTACCCCAAGTGAAGGAGTTCAAGTACCTTGGGGTTTTGTTCGCGAGTGAGGGGACAATGGAGCGGGAGATTGGTCGAGAATCGGCGCAGCGGGTGCGGTATTACATTCAATTTATCACACCGTTGTGACGAAAAGAGAGCTGAGCCAGAAGGCAAAGCTCTCGATCTACCGGTCAGTTTTCGTTCCTACCCTCACCTATGGTCATGAAGGCTGGGTCATGACCGAAAGAACGAGATCCAGGGTACAAACGGCCGAAATGGGTTTCCTCAGGAGGGTGGCTGGCGTCTCCCTTAGAGATAGGGTGAGAAGCTCAGTCATCCATGAGGAGCTCGGAGTAGAGCCGCTGCTCCTTCGTGTCGAAAGGAGCCAGTTAAGGTGGTTCGGGCATCTGGTAAGGATGCCCCCTGGGTGCCTCCCTAGGGAGGTGTTCCAGGCACGTCCAGCTGGGAGGAGGCCTCGGGGAAGACCCAGGACTAGGTGGAGGGATTATATCTCCAACCTGGCCTGGGAACGCCTCGGGATCCCCCAGTCGGAACTGGTTAATGTTGCTCGGGAAAGGGAAGTTTGGGGTCCCCTGCTGGAGCTGCTCCCCCCGCGACCCGACACCGGATAAGTGGACGAAGATGGATGGATGGATACTCGCCGACCTGTTATTGAAACCAAAGTGCAAACACTGTCTCATCAACCGGTGATCACTGGACGTCAGTGAGTAATCACAATTATTTAGAAGTTACTGCACACTATATATAGTAACGAGACCAAATAAGAACGAAAATTTCGGTGCCTCATTTCAGTGCCTGACTTTACACTACACCTGACAGCAAGTAACGTTAGCCTACCTTTAGCTAGCAGCTGGATTAAACACAGTTAAAATACTGACAGCTAACGTTAAACAGTGTAAAGTGTGACTGTATTTCACTGTAGAGGATTCCAACACCAGGACATAACAGTCTGCTCTGCAGCGCAACAGCTGCCTTTGTCGGAATTAAACAACACAGACGGTGCGTTCACTTAAAACAGGTAGCCTCGTGGTGCATTCAAAGTAATTGTAAAATACCATTTTCCCATCTGGTGGTTGTTTTTGTCTTTTAACAGCAATTTACTGGTGAAATAAGTAATTGTTATAGTTATTACACTATTATTAAATCTTTAATTTTGACCATGGCCTTAACAATAAACAAGTTCCTGACTGTTGTTTAGTACCCTTCTTTTTTTTTCTTTTTTCTTCTTTTGTTTACAGTAAATTCAATTCAAATTTATTTCAAGGGCAATATCACCATAAGATATGGTCTCAGAACACTGAAATAACTGAAACTAAATAAATAAAAACTAATACAAATCTTAAAGTCAACATCATAAAATAACTTTCTTTGCATTATTTTGATTCCCCGTCAAGATACACTGGTAAGAATTGCTTTCCATTGTTAATATGTTTATCGTGTGATAAAACATGAGATTAATCGCGATTAACTATAGAAATTCAGCGATTAATCGCAATTAAAAAATGTAATCGTTTGACAGCCCTAGTTTTTTATTTTTAACATTAAAGCAGGTAAACATGTTCTAGAACAAACACAAAATTCAAGTATAATCCTGAAAAAGCTATATAATTGTTGCCCTTTAATACCTGTCTAAAGACTAATTCCTTTTCTTTAGCCTCTTAATTATCATCTTAAAAACATGCCTGACCTGTATATTGAAAACGCCTAAAATAAAGTTATATAAAATAAAATTTTAAAAAACATGCCTGACCACACTCTGTTTTTTTTTTAAACTGTTTGGGTTTTATTTTAAATTTTTTCGCAGGAGGTGGTGAGTTGACGGAGGTTAGGGGGACGTAGTAAACCAGCAGTGGCCAGAGAAGTCGCAGCAGAATGCCATGCTAGTAAATCCAGGCTTGCAGCCCTGACTTGTCCACTGCAGCAATCCAGGCGTGCAACTTTTTCTTTCAACTCTTTGAAGTGTGGCTGTGTCCCTAAATGTGCTGTTAAAGACTTTTCTTAGGCTCTTAACTGGCTTCTCGTGATTGATGGAATTTGGACTCCTACCAGGGAGAAACGGAACTTGTCGGTTATGTTTCCCTTTCTCACAACAAGGGATCGGGACTTAGCTGGTTTAAAGTCCATTCTGTCCCACCTGATGAGGTGTTTGGGGCCTTGGAGGATCCATCTGCAGCCCAGTATGGATCTTGTGGTCACACATCGGGTAAGTTGGCCTTTGCAATCCACTTCTGCTGACTTAACTAGCATATTCATGGCTAAGGCGAACAAGATCACTGAGATAGTGTACCCAGCGATTATTCCTTTTTCCAGCCTATGAAATGATGTTGTTAATCCAGAGGTCTCAAATTGAAACAGAATAGTTCAGAAAGAGGTCCGTGATTTTGTCTGGAACATGGTGTAGAGTCAATGAGTTTTCCACCAGCTTGAGTGGTATTGACCCATAGGCGTTGACAAGGTAGAGCCACAGCACTGCCTGATCGCCGTCGCCTTCTTGAGCCTCCTGGATTAGCTGGGTGATAACTCCTTTATGCACAATGCAGCCTGGTACTTTCGCGATCCCACCTTTCTGTACAGCGATGTCAATGTACTCATTCTGTAGCAGGAACTCCGTCATGTGTCGGGCGACGATCCTGAAAAATATCTTTCCCTCCACACTGAGCAGTGAGATGACCCTGAACTGCTCAATGTTGCTTGAGTCCTCCTCCTTAGGAATTCAAAAACCCTCTGCATGTCTCCACTGCTGCACCACTTTTCCCCTCCTCCAGATGAACTTGATGATTTTCCATAGTCGCTGAAGGACATGAAGACATGAACATCATTAATAAATCAGAAGTCATGATGATTCAAATACCTTAATTTATGAATTAATTAACATATTGTTCCTGCATTAAGTCATGCATGATATACTATTAATCCTTGTACGTTACTGATAGTTCATGAAGTACTACATGGATGAATTCATGCTTTTTCATGCATTAAGTCATGCATGAATTCATGATAATTCATGTACCATTATTATAAAGTGTTACTGCTCCATTTGTTATTTATGAAGCTTTTTTAGTTTCAATCTTGGTGTCAAGTGGAGCCACCACCAGCTGTGACACAGTGCCCGGTTAAGGAAGCCTTTATTTTTTTGCACGGTGTGTGTGTTTGTGTGTTGACTCACCCTCACCACCCCTCACTTAGTCTCACATTGCCAGACCTCCCTCCACAGCGCTGCAGACGAGGGTCTGGCTAGTTCACACAGCATTCTGGGATGGGAGAAAAACTCTGGTTTATTGGCATTTCTTTAAACCAATCAAAATTGTCTTGGGAGGTGCTAAGCACCGGATGGAGCCACGGTGCCGCTGAAAAATAGCCTCGGGAAGGAACTTCTTTTGGTGGAACACGTGTACGTTCAAAAAAAAACTCAGATTGGACAGATAGTCTAGCTACCTGTCTGGATTTATCCTGCAGAGATCTGAGGAGCAGTTAACCATAGTCCTCATAAATCCAACACAAAGAAAAGCGGAAAGTAACTGACATCCGGCTGTAAAGACATACTGCAGGAATTTCCGGCATCACCTGAGTAATCCCGGATGTGGAAAATCGTGGATATAGACTACCACCAACTATACCCTCCAAATGCTTATTGTGCTGCATCTGAGCTGACTGGACTGAGGTATAGTCTGTTTTGTATGTAATGATTAATTTGCCCACAGGAAAACTTAATTCCTCTATCTAAAGGTACTTTATTTGTCACATACACGTACATGTAGTTTACGTGTGCGTTTAACCCATCCCTCAAGTGAGCAGCCAATATCAGCGCCCAGGGACCAACTCCAGATCTGAGCCAGTTCCTTGATCAAGGGCACTGACTGGAGAACCTAGTACATGTTTTTGATGGTGGGGGAAACCGGAGCACCCGGAGGAAACCCACGCAAACATGGGGAGAACATGCAAACTCCACACAGAAAGGCCCCAGAACGACCTGGATTCGAACACAGAACCTTCTTGCTGTGAGGCCACAGTGCTAACCATTGGGCCACCATGCTGCTTAACCATGCTTATCTGGGTGGTCTACTTACCAGATCATCTTTAAATGGGCAATAATTATAAATAATAGCCCACATAAATTGGTGTAACATTGCAATAAATAGCAGGTGCCTTACTAAATTGAAGAACCAGTAGATTACAACTATGGTCAACCCTACCCCTTCCAAATCCCATTAGGAACTGGGAGAAGGAAAAAAAAAATGTATAAGTTGCAGATAGACGTTACACACTTTTGACATGTTGATACAAATCAAATCAGCCTTTCAGGAACTAAAATTGCAGGAGTCTCATTAGGGCCCGTGCACGAAAGTGCAAGGCCCCAACGGTGCCTTGCCAACGGTGCCTTGCACTGAAAGTGCGAAGGAACTTATTGTTTTTCATCAGATTATTATTTTTCCGAGTCCTTTGTCGCATTTTTGAGGACGTTAGCATGCACGAAAACTCACAAAAAATTGCACACATGTCACAACTGGTGAAAATTGCAAAGTCCTGTAGTGCTTGGCCTTGGGTGTTGCCAGGAGGCTCCATAGCGCCCCCTAACGTGCGCCTTAATTCCGAAAAAAGTAAGAAGTTAATAAACCAACTTTTGAGGGAACATAGGTCTCATCTTGAACTCCATGGAGCTATTTTTAGAAAAAATTACAAAATTCAAAAATTCCCAAATCTTGGTTTTCGTGCAAAAATCTTCATTATACAAATACTTGTTTGAGGACTTTAGGATGCACGAAAAATCTCAAAATTTTGCAGCCATTTTCAGAATATTAAACTCTTTCATCTAAATACACATTTAGGCCTGGGAGTGGTATGGTTGCTCCCCTAATTGGTTTTAGCCCTTGGGCACATTTTTGACGGCCTCAATATATACGAAAACTCACAAAAATTGGCGCCCACATAAACACCTGGGAGCTTTGCGAGACTGTACAGCGATTTGGCCCATACCTGTAAGCGGGCTCCATAGCGTCCCCTAATGCGTAGAAGGCCTTAACTTTGACATAGTTGCTCCGATCTTCACCAGATGTAATACCCATATTGGACCCTCATGACAAAAATATATCAAAAGAATTTCGATAGATAACACAATGCGCAAGTTACAGAGGACCAACTTCCTGCAGGGGGCTGTTGAAACAGGAAGTTGCGTATTTTTAACAAGATTTATTCCCGATTGACACCAAATATGACAAAGTTGTTCCGTATAGGGGTTTGAGCATCCACGCCAAATTTATAGTGCATCGGCCATTAGATGGCGCTGTTAGAATTTTTTTTTATTAATTATTCACATCGCGATATATGGGAAACATACTTTGTCTTACTCCTCCTGGGCCGTGAGTCCAATCTGCACGAAAACTTGGATATAGACTCGGTTGACCCTCATGACTAAAAGTTATCAAAAGAATTTTGATAGCTAACACAATGCGCAAGTTATGGAGGAACAACTTCCAGTAGGTGGGTGTGGAAACATGAACGGTTCTATTTTGGCAAAAGTTTTGCGATTTACATGAAACTTGTCTTGGTCTACATGTGATGTTGCATTTCCCAGTACCCCCCGGGGCAAGAAGCGAGGGCCCGTCATCGCTGGTTGCAGCTTTAATTTATTATTATTATTAATGTTATACCAACCAGTTCAAATATATATTACTCTGCTTAGGAGGGAAGAGCTATAAATAGTGTTTGTGTTTAATAGTGTACCAATTATACATTACCAGTCTTGTATAAAGTACTTGAAAGCAATACTTGAGTAAAAGTACATGTATCTTGCCAGACAATGACTTTGGTAGAAGTTAAAGTCTCCTTTTAGAATATTACTTGAGGAAAAGTATCTGATATTTACTGTACTTAAGTATCAAAAGTAATGTTCTGATATTAAATGTACTTAAGTATTGGAAGTAAAAGTAAAAAAAAACTTTGATTATGAACTTCATAGCCAAAGGTGTGTAACGTTGTCGTCGGGGTGGTCATCATCTGTTATGTTGGCGGCAGAGCCTGCACCAGGTGCTTCCATGACACTGTCAGGCATTATGCTTCCTCCTCCTCTTCTTTAGATTTGGCCTATGTTTGTTTTGTTTTTTACCGCTTGGCAAAAAACAGGCATTAACGTCACTAACTGGAATGGCAAGTGCATTATCTTGGCAATTTTGGAGCAATGATTTGCCAAACCTGCTTTTTTCCAATGTAACAAATTTCTTCTGATTTTATTTTGTAGTAACGAGTAACTAAGATGCTTAGGGGAAATGTAGTGGAGTAAAAGTATACATTTTATTTAGGAAATGTAGTGGAGTAAAAGTAAAAGTTTCCGGAAATATAAATAACAAAGTAAAGTACAGACACGTGAAAATTCTACTTAAGTACAGTATTTGTACTTGGTTACATTACAACACTATACATAACATCTAAATTGCCAAAAATCTTCATAAGGGGAGACACTGCAGGTGAAAAGAACAAATTATTATATTATAAGAAATTACCATACAAATATTTTTCTGGAATTTTATGTTTATAAATGGAAATTAAGCATTATCTTGTTAAACATGCGCTGATTTGCATTCACTTCCGGAGCAGAAATCTGAACATTGGATAAAACCAGGTTCCAAATTCTTTTATTTTGTTGACATATTAGAGTCAAAGGGTTTTACAGAGGGGATTTTGGATATCTCCTTTTATCACTGCATAAATCAGAATATGGTGTCAACAGTCATAAAAAATTCAGTAATTCAGTTTTTAGGTAATAAAATGTTACATAAATTAGGCTATGAATGATACCTGAACAAACCCCTCTGTAAAAACCTTCAGAATATAGATAGGAGTGAAACTGGAAGGTTTGGTGCATGTAAGTGTTACTGAAGTGAAGATTTCTGACTCAGAGTATGAGAAAAACCCATTTCGAAAAAACGGCCTTTAAAGGAACATGCCGACTTATTGGGAATTTAGCTTATTCACCGTAACCCCCAGAGTAAGACAAGTCGATACATACCCTTCTCATCTTCGTGCGTGCTGTAACACTGTCTGACAGTTCCAACATTAGCTTAGCCCAGCACAGATCCTGCAGGTAACTGGTTCCAACTACTACTGCTCCGAATTGGGACAAAAGTGACAAAATAACGCCAACATTTTCCTATTTACATGTTGTGATTTGTATAGTCACAGCGTGTACAAAAAACAACGTAACATGAGACACAGCCATCTTCTAACAGTAAACAAACCGGGAACTATATTCTCAGACAGGCTTGCTGCAAGAATATCACTCCGCCCAAGTACTATATTCTTCCACCTGAGAATATAGTTCCCGGTTTGTTTACAGTTAGAAGATGGCTGTGTCTCATGTTACGTTGTTTTTTGTACACGCTGTGACTCTATAAATCACAACATGTAAATAGGAACATGTTGGAGTTATTTTGTCACTTATTCGGAGCAGTAGGATTACTGGAACCATTCACCTGCATGTTCTGTGCTGGCCTGATGCCGTTGGAGCCGTCAGACAGCCTTACAGCACGCATGGAGATGAGAAGGGTATGTATTGACTTGTCTAACTTTGGGGGTTACAGTGAATAAGCTAAATTCCCAATAAGTCGGCATGTTCCTTTAAAGATATGGATTATGAAATATCACACATTTTGCAAGACATTACAGGTGATAGGGTAAAAAAAAATAACTAACAGATATCAACATAAAACTTACCCAGTTATTTACTTACATTAAGACACATATTACACATTTGGATTAAAAATTTTATGAAATTGTATGTTCAAATTTGCAAATGAGGCATTATCTAATCCTAACTTTTGCTGAATTTAGGAGAAATTTGCAGGTGTAATTACACAAGGTGTAGTAAGATAAACACCTAAATGTGTATTTTGGATGTTTCTTTCCCAGTAGTCTGAAAGAAGACATGCTTTGGAAGTATAATAGCCCAAAAACTCAAAATTGAAAAATGTATGGTTTTACCTGGGGTGTCTCCTCATAAGGTGACTGGATCCAAAGCTGTTTTAAAATGCTTCCTAATTACAGAGAGGTGTCTGCTCTGTTAACATTTTACAGTACTCACCCTGCCTACACTTAGACATAGTGATTAAAGGCAGAATTAATTGAAGTGACTTTTAGACATCTGTGCCTTCAGAATGTATTTAGATTTCTCCATCCAAGCCAGTTACACCAGCTAACTGCTTTTTTGTAGGCTACAATTCCTGCCTTGGTAAAAAAAAAAAAAAACTGCTGTCAGGGGTAATTTGATCTTTTTCAACAAAACATGAGCAAGAAACTGCTGCACCAACTGTCTATGGAGAAATTCTCCAAAAATGGCGGAATGCTGATGCTATTTCTGGCACAACTGTTGTTGAGACAGTTGTGATTTATTTATTTTGGTAATGACTTGTATTTGGTTCATCCTTGGATACTTGCTTAGTGAAAGTTAATTTGTCAGACTGTCAAGCTAGATCTGACAGCCTGTTTTACCAAGGCCAGTCTGTTTACACAGCTTACAACACGGAGGTAATTTAAACAGACAAACAAGAGAGAAATATGTACTTTCTGTTGTGCTGTTTGCAGCTCTTAGTTGTTTTTTTCTAATTAAAACGGTTCTACATGAGCCAGATCTTCACCCACAGATCTGGATCATGCTAAACGTTTTTCATGCTATTTTTTTAAAGGCTGCAAACATTCACTTTGCACAAAAATGACCACAAATTAAGTGCACAAATTAATAAATGGCATATCAAGAACCCCATCCTCATTAATTTACTTGAATGGGCACAAAGCAATTAACTTGATTTACCTTATCATCCTTATGGTTTTAGATGAGTCAACAAAGTGTCTGTCTGCAGTAGTTTGCCACACAATGTGATGTGGCAACAACAACACCACACCTATAGATGAAGAGAATAAAGAGAGAACAAAAGCTTGTAGTGTCATATCTTCTGGCCAGGAAATACAGTATATTTCTTACGGCAATTACTTTATTCATACATTGTGTTTTTATCTGTATTGTATTACATTATTGTACTGGAAGAAGAAGCCAAAGGCAAATCTCCATGCTTGTGAACAATAAATGTAACCTGCTCTAAGGTAGATTCATACTGGCTGATCAGTTTCTGTGCTCGGAAACTGCACACGTGGCCCGTTTAATCCCACCATTTAATTCATACCTAAATTAAATCTAGTTCACACAATTAATCAATGCTAAATCATTATGTGCAAAGATATTAAGTCACAACCACAGACTAATGTATGACTCATTTCCTTATCCGTGTAGAGCTACACAAATGTCTGGTGTCTGCATATTTTATTAACTCGTGCAAGAACTCTTTGTCTGATTCACAAACTAGTCACTCATATTGAGTAATACGCCCTTACTATAAACTGTTGCAAACCGATTATGCTTACTTTATGAATGAATAACGTGAATTGAAGGCACACTCGCTAAGATCAATTGTAGCCTATGTGTTTCTGGTAGGGGTGACCCTGAATAGTCGAAGATTCGATGCATCGATATGCGGAGCCTGATTCGACCACCAATCTCACAGTCGGATCTTTGCGGGTGTTATTATGAAACGAGGATCATACCATTTTGGCAATATGGGGGTGCTCAATGTCTAATTTCACACAGAACTACTGGTTTTGTACGGTTATATTAAGTTATATACAGCCTTTAATTATGATAATGCTGTAAAAAAAAAAACGTGAAAAGAAAGAAAGAAAAGTTCAATAAATATGTTTTACGTGTGTGTGTGTGTAAATCCAACCACCCCTGTGAAAGATTTAAGTTTCACTTTCCCTGATCCGCGACAGACGAGGAGCATCAGACGAGGAGATTAACGTTACTTAACAATGTCTGTAAAATGAAAATCTAAAGTGTGGATGCACTTTCAAATGGTAAAAGATGATACAAAAAAAGTAAAATGCAAGTTGTGCCAACAGCTCATGTCCTACCACTCGTCATCAACAAACATGGCTTTCCACTTAAAACGGGTAAGTTTATTACCAATAAAGACGTTTCACTTTTTCATATATAATGGCGCTTTTAATTTACGAATAGCAATATCATATGTTGGGACTTAAAATATGTTAGTCTTTTTCTAGATCCACCCACAGTATCAGACTGACAACAGCAGTTCATCTAGTAGTAGTAGTAGTAGTAGTAGTAGTAGTAGTAGTAGTAGTAGTAGTACCGGAGCTGCGCCAAAACTAACTCAAAGAAATCTAGATTTGAGACCGCCATTGCCCAAGAAAAGGAAAAGAGAAATACCAGACAAAATTGCAGAGTTTATTTCGCTTCACAATGAGGCCAGTGAATGTTGTGGACGGTGAAGGTTATAAAGAATTAATGCGCACACTTGAGCCAGGATACACAGTTCCCAAAATAGAGACGGTTATGCATGCGGCGGATGCGAAATACGCGTCCATACGCGCCTGCGGTTTACATGTTATCCTCCTGCTGACTAGTGTTGTGCCCCTCCCAACCCATTCACACACACACACACACACACACACACACACACACACACACACACACACACACACACACACACACAGATGATTCGACTATCAGTCAACTATAGAAAGATTCGTCAATTCTGATTCGAATGTGTAAATCCTTAGTCGGGGACACCCCTAGTTTCTGGGTAACCAGTTAATGTAATTCACAGAGACCTTCATTATCAGACAGTTAATCTATGCCGGGGCGATGTCACTGATAATTTCCTGTGCTGATGTGTGCCTGGGGTCAAGTGTCAGAGAAGTTGTCCAGAGCTGATATTTGGACAGCTGACAGTATATAGAAAAGATGGAAATAAGTGGCATTACGAGACCGCAGAAAAATGGGTAGTAGTACCAGCTCTACAATAATCCTTCAAACTACAAAGGTTAATATATACGTTTGTAAGTTCTTAACAAAAGAAACTCGTCTGAGGAAAATCTTATCCTGCAGCTACAATATAGTGACGTTTTATACACATATATTGCTTGATGTTAGAGATTAAATTGTGTAGCCTACTGTATGGTACAATTCTAGGGAGAGACAACCAGTGTGTGTACACAAATCTTTTAAAGGAGACCTATTATGCTTTTTCGTCATTTCTATAACGTTACAATGTTGGATGTTCATATCAAATGTGGCCAGAGCTTCAAATTATGAGGTAAACATATTTAAAAGAAATCCCTGTGAGCCAAAACCTCAGATTTCACACTGCTCTGGTTTCAACAGTTTTTTCCACTCTTGAATTGGTATGACATCATACCGAGCCAGTTTTCTATATATGGTCATCTGCTCCATGCAGGCATGCTACTACAGTGTTGACATTACATACACTGCCACATGTAGCTACATGCTAATGTCAGGGAAAGCTGTAATCTTGTCTGCTGATTGTTAATTTCTCCCCAATTTCATATCACTTTTCTGCTGGAATATGTTTAGTTGGCTAGGTTTATCTTTAGATGCCTTTGTTGGTAGTTTTTTTTTTATACTAAGTTGCAGTCAGTACCTGGCTCAGCAACAGGCTGGCTGTAATGGAAGGTACAAAGACAGCAAGAGCAAAGCACAGATGTGAAGATCTAGAAACGCTGACCAATCCCTGACCAAGCAGACTGGATTTTTTTTAGGAGGGGGGGCTTAAAGGGACAGGCGCTTTAACAGAGCGTCTTATACCTCTTTCACACCAATGAACCAGGTCAGGGTTATCTGACCTGTGTTCAGCCCCTCTTTTGTCAATTCAAACCAGTCAACACGGGTTGATCCCTGGTCATGACAATTCAGATATTGACATAATTTGTCCCACCTCGGTTGTTAGCATCCCTGGTTGTGTGAAATTCACATTGAAATTGACCCATGTCCGTGAGCATGTAAACATGTTCTAGTAGAAACACAAAATACAAGTATGGACCTGAAAACAATAAATAATAGGTCCCCTTTAATATTTTATTTGAAAATATGCAGCTCAGGGCTGGACTGGTCATCTGGCACACCGGGCATTTTCCTGGTGGGCTGACGCACTTTTGGGCTGAATTGCCGATATAATTTCTAAGCTTTTTTTTTCCTTCTTTTTTTTGGGCATGCCGGCCCATAAAGAACTGACAGCAGCCTATTGGTTAATTTTCTTTATTTGCACTGGCCTGACCCAATCAAATAAAGGAACCCCCTTCCCCACTCCCGGCCCGAGCTGTAATAGTTATGCTTATGCTGGAAGTTTAGCATCCACGTTAAAATGGACAAACAACCAGGGAGGTGCAGAGAAATTACAGGAGAAAAATATTAAGAATCTACAGGCGGATGCCTCAAAATGTGCCAAAATTTCTGACGTGTTTGGGGCTGTAGTAGTAGTAGTAGATAACTTTATTGTCCCCGTGGGGCAGTTGGGTTTGCGGCACAATCACAAGGCACTTTATGACAAGACATCAGACATGTGATACAAACAAATGGTCCTTACATCAGACACGACAGACATAACATGAAGAATATACATCACACACTACAATACACTATACACCCTTGGGTATGATCAGGCCAGCTGGACGACAAGCTTATTTTTAATGATTTAAGGCTTTTATGGCTTGTGGAGTAGCTGCTTCAACATCAGCAATACCTGAAGTAGAGGAAGGAGGAGAGGTGGCTGGCTGGCTATACAGAGGAGAAACAGAAACAGCATCATGACAGGCAAGAAGCTGAGGAGGAGGAGAGTGACCATGACAGGGCGATGGGAGCGAGTGAGGAAAAGATGGAAGAGAGAGTAGTTGACGACATGGTAAGGAGTAGGCAAATTAACAGGCTTCCTGTTTCCGCCTTGTCGCGCGCCGCTGAAAACAAAAGAGTGGTGCGCGACCTCTGCTCGCGCACTATAAATCTGGGTTCGCCGGCAAGATCTACGTCATTTTGACATCACGATGGCTACTGTAAATGGCCATTATGTGCGCCTCACGTCATAACAACAACAAGCAGTTTGGCCTAACATTAAAGTTAGTGGCTGTCAGGTGTCCTAACGGTCCATCTTTGAGTTTGGGAGCACTGGCTTCATACTTTAAGCCAGCTGTCAGAAATTTGGGGGTTACTTTTGAATGCAACATGAAATTTGACAAACAAATCAGCAATGTTGTTAGAATGAGCTTTTTCCAGCTCCGTCTCCTAGCTAAAGTTAAGCCATTCCTTAACAGGCATGATCTAGAAAAGGCGATCCATGCTTTTATTAGTTCAAGGTTGGATTACTGTAATGCTCTCTTTGAATCAAACCTCCATCTCACGCCTTCAACTTGTGCAAAATGCTGTTGCTCGGTTTTTAACAAATACATTTAGACGTGCACACATCACTCCCGTTCTTTACACCCTACATTGGCTCCCTGTGCGTTTTAGAATAGATTTTAAGATTTTATTGTTTGTTTTTAAGCCCCTTAATGGCCTGGCCCCGGAGATTTTAACCCTGCGTGAGCACAGTCGGTCCTTGCGGTCTTCTAACCAACTGGTTTTAGAAGTGCCAAGGTCAAGGTACAAACGATGGGGTGATGAGGCTTTTGCGGTTGCTGCCCCAAGACTCTGGAATAAGTTACCCCCTGATATTCGCACAACTACAGATGTTGCTCTTTTCAGGTCTAAACTCAAAACCTACCTGTTTAGAAGGGCTTTTAATACTCAGTAGTGGTGTGACAATTTCCTCTTCCTGTTTCTATGTAACCTTTTTATGATTCTACTGTTTTCTACGTTTCATTCTTCTTATTGCAAGATATGTTGTTCTATTCTTAGTTCCTGATGTGAAGCACTTTGGATACCTGCTGGTTGTTGTAAAGCGCTATACAAATACATTTTGATTGATTGATTAATTGAACTGCTTAAGCTTACATTGAAAATGCTAGCGGTTGGCCTGTTGGGTAGCTGAAAAGTCTGTGTGATCTATGCAGCCTGTTCTACTAGGCTCATGTATAGAATGTATACAGCTGTCTCTCTACATTGCCCAGACATTTAAGCCAAATTAATTATACCTAAATTTAGCTGACATTTCTCTCTGTTTCTCAGTCTTTTAAAGGTTACCATGTTAGATTAAATCTTTCTTGTTCATTGGTGTGGGCCAAGGCAACATTTTGACTGACTTTACTGACAATACTTGTATACTTAAATGTTATTAAATAATTTGAAATTATACTTTAAACTCTTCGTCTTTGGAAATTACATGCACTTGAGTATGGACATTGTGTGTGGCATCCAGGTCGTCAAACAAAAGTGAGTGAGTACACTGCTTCTCTTGTATTGGTGCTCTTTTCCAGGGCATATACTACTCTCAGCTTTATTGTAGCTTTTGGGAAGGGTTATGGTTATGGTTATTGTATTTAGCAGACACCTTTGTCCAAAGTGATAAAATATGAATCTTACAATAGTTACAATTAACAGTAAATAGTTTTTAAACAGTTTTTAAAAGTTTCTAAGCCAATATTAAGCAAAATAATAATAATAACAATAATGGCAATACAATATAAAATATCAATGATAAAAAAAATAAAAAAATACCATAAATATACAAATCATAACTCTAAGGATTACTAAGGATTAATTTATTATTTAAAGGTCCCATGGCATGAAAATTTCACTTTATGAGGTTTTTTAACGTTAATATGCGTTCCCCCAGCCTGCCTCTGGTCCCCCAGTGGCAAGAAATGGCGATAGGTGTAAACCGAGCCCTGGGTATCCTGCTCTGCCTTTGAGAAAATGAAAGGTCAAATGGGCCGATCTGGAATCTTGCTCCTTATGAGGTCATAAGGAGCAAAGTTACCTCCCCTTTCTCTGCTTTGCCCACCCAGAGAATTTGGCCCACCCACGAGAGAGAGACATTGTGGCTTTCAAACGAGCAAAGTGGCAGTTGGTCAAGGCCACCCCCCCTCCCCTCCACCCCTCTCTCAGAAATGGCACATACTAAGGAAAGTTCATTGTGAGACTGGCTCTAGTGGCTGTAGAATTTTGGGAAAGAGACTTCAGATACAGTATTAGGGGACCACTAAGGCCTATATAAAAGCATCCAAAGAGCACCATGTCATGGGACCTTTAAATGTAAGATCAACAGATAAGTCTCGAGACCCCTCTTGAAGTATCCAAAACGCAGAACATTAGGCAACTCATATCATAGAATGCACGCATATTTTAAGAGTACTGTCTGCAGGGAATGTGTCTGACCAATCACGATGGGTGTGGGCCACCTGGGCCAAAAATGCCAGGATTATTTTTTTGTCCCAGTCCAGCCCTGAGGCAGCTGGAGTCTTATTAGCCTGAAAGTTGTCAGACTAGTGTTGCTGCAGCAGAGGAGCACATCACACTACACCTAAACAGAACTAAAGTATGTTGTTAGATGTTTTAACTCCATCTTTATTCCTTTTAAGTTGGAAAACACATTTGTTAATAAGAAAATGTGGAGGTGCTCAGGAATCTTCAACAAAAAAGGAAGTAGTACGTTCACAAGTAGTAGTGTCACACCTTGAAAGGTAAAGCCCATTTTGTAGATTGAAAACTCATTCCTTTTATGGCTAACAAACTCAGCGGGAGCCATTTGCAGAGGCCTCCCGGCCCCCTAGGTATTCGGTTAATCAAAGAGATTGGTGCTTATTGGAGACGCTGTTGGTCCAGATACTTTCACCCTGATTAAGGAGGACAGATGGAGGTCAGAGGTAAGAGACAACGAGACGACCAGCACAACACATTGTGTGATTATAAGCATGTGAAATGTGATTATTACTTGCATATATAACTATTTATATTCATTTATATATATTGTATCTTATCTTATCTATCATATCTTAATTAGATTAAATGAGATTTAATCTAATTAAGATATGGTTAACTTTAAATTTGTTGTTTTATAGAATACACAATCCTATCCTCTGCAGACGGTTGATACTTGTTAGTATGCAAATCAAAAAATCTGACACAAGCCCAGAGCAGTGTCAGCTATTAATAAACTGAATGGTGACAATTAATTGGTTTTGCAGTGATTGGTGCAATGAAACCCTATGGCCAAATCCTTCATTAATCACACATAAAAGAAAATACGAGAATTCAATTTCAACAGAAAAATTATGTTGGGGGCGATGGCAGATCTCTATATAAACAATGATGAGTTTCCTCAGTAGTAAGCACTTAATTGAGATGTCAAACACTTGGAAAACATTGTCATATTGCATCGACACAGGTGTAAAGTTTCACAGTGAGTCAGCTCCATGAGGGGAATATAGACCTGTTTCACAGCAAACATGTTGTGACGTTCATGTCGCGTAATTACGTCACTTCATAACGTTCCCATGGCAACAGGGGGAAATGGCTGCTCTTGTGTGAAGTAAACACAAAAATTTCAACTTTCTGCTAAGATATATGTGATTTTTTTGCAACGAAAATGCGGGGATTATGAAATCATGCAAGCCCCGCATATTTTGCTGGGAAATCAGGAATTCATGCGGCAAAAGTGCATAAATATGCGGACTTTGGCTGATTATGCATTGAATTATGCGATTGCATGATCACGTTTTTCTGGAGGGACTGATTAATGATGGCTGCATTCCACTTAGGAGAGGCCCTGGTATTGTGCATGCTGACTCACTGAAATAGCTTACTGGGACACTTGATGGAACTGAGCCATCGTTAAGGTTATCAATTTCCAAGGGGGTAAGCTTCGCTTCAGAACTCGAACCTTCTATGGCGACATTTTGTTGCTACCTGGCCATCACCTCCTGTTAGCATTCCACTGACTAGCATTCATTTTGGCGCCACTTGACAGCGAATAACTTTACATCTCAAGCGTTTAAAGTCTCTGTTTGTCCATTGTTTAGTTCTAAAGAAACACAACAATCTATAAAAGGCTCCATTACCTTGTACCTCATGTTATGGCTCCGTAGCAGACGTTTTTGTAAAAACAGGCTAACGATTGTGTCACATAGTAGAGGAATTACCGTATAGTACAGGATAAGCTTGCAGGCAGTTTCGACTTACATGAGCTGTTTAGGATTAATTACTGATGTTAACTAGCATTTTAGTTAGCAATAATTAGCCTGTGCCCATGTTATCTCCTTACATATACCTACACTCTCCTTCTTGGGAATTGGAAGATTGGGAATGATTGAGATTTCTCTTGGCACAGCTACCAGAAGACTTACAACTTTCAGACACGTCACATTTACGCTGTCTCTCTCAGTTGGAGACTGCGCAGTAAAGCTGGCAATCACCGGAAAAGTGCTTCTAATATCCTTCACTGGTCTCTGTCCTGAGCAACGCGGTCTGTTGGTCCATTATATACTGTCTATGTCAATTTTAGTTGTGCTTTTCCTACTATGACAAGTCAAATTATCTGCTGTGAAAAAGGTCCATTGAAGAGCTAATAAGGTATTGTGGGGGTTGTAAAATTCCCTTTGATGTATGGCATTTCGGTCAATTTTGAAACATGGATCTATTCTTAAAAAGCTTTCCATTTTAAAAAGGTTTCCTGTGTTTTTAAGGTGTTTAAAATTGCAGAATTTTGAAATGTTATGTCTCTTTAAAGGCCAATGTCACAATAACATGTGTGTTTGCCGTGCCTTCAAGGAATGCTATTAGAAATCCACCTGCCAGGGATGTTGATGGAATTTGTTTTTATGTGGTTTATCCTTTTATTTTTTATTATTCTGTTCAGTTAAAGAGTGACCAGTCAGTTTCTCCAGTGGCTCATTTAATCTGAGAACTGAATCTCCGGTCCAGTCTTCCCTTGAAGTTAAGTCTAGCTGACCACAGAAAAATGTCAACCAGAAATTCTGGTTCCAAGTGGTAGTGAGGATGAAAAACGCTTTCATCCAATCAGTGTGTTCTCTACGCCCACAAGCCAGTCAGGGTGAGGGCTGTGGATTCAAGCAACAGCCTGTCTTCACTGGGTAAATACATATCAACATGTCAATTATTGGGTAAGAAGTCTGAGTCATGAGATAAGAGGTCATCTGTCCCACCTTTGGCCCAGTTTTCTGCCGTCTCTCTCTCTCTCTCAGTCTCTATTGACATCAAACCTACTGTACCTGCCCTTTGAGAAATGGCTTTTCTAGACATTGGCTCATAGCTTTTCAGGCACTGTCAGGGGAAATGTTTCACCGTGTGCTTTGAGTGGCTTTTTAATCATTAAAGCTTAATGAATCCACAGCATTTTGAGCCCACTGATCTCGTTTTGACGTTTTATTCTTATTATTCTTATTAATTATTCTAAACAGTTCCAATCAATTTCTTATAGAAAACAAGTTTTAAAAATCCCTTGTAATATTTTACAAATTATCTATTGAGATCAAAACTGTACACATCATCACTTTTCTTCCCATTTTTTGACAGTGTCAAACACACTAATTCATAATGGCATTGAGTACAGCCAGGCAAAGGATACACAATTCATCTTGACAGGCAATTTCAGTGTACGATTCAAATCCATATACCAATATAAAACATTATCACAAATAAGGAAAAGTCATACAGACTGAATATAGGCTATATATGAAAGGCAAAACAGGAATAATTAAAACCAACAGCAGCCCAAAATAGTTTCCTGCTCCACTTGTAGGAGGAGGACGATTTGGGCAATTCATGAAGGGATCATTTATTCCTTTCTTTTACATGTCATCAGCATGTGGTCGCAGCCTGGCAGAACGGTGGGGATCCAAGGTCAGAGTAGCGATGTGACCAGTGATTGGGTCTACATGGAAATGACCCATTCTTTCTTCCTGACTGCTGTTTAGAGACCCTTGGTTCACTCCAAGCTTTTCCATCATGGCAGTAATGTCTTCAATTCCCCGGTCTCCTGGGGATTGCCAGTGCTCAGGCTCTGATACGTCCTCAGCAGAGAATGGGGATTCAGTGACATGAAGCACACGGGAAGCCTGTAGGTTCTGCAGGGACCGTGACTGGACTGTGTGAAAATAAGACACAGAGAAAAGATTAGCAAGTTCAAGCCTCTGTGGACGTGCAGCTCTGCATATTTATTACCATGTTTTCCATATGCTTGCACTGTAGTAAACAAGTTTTCGTCAGCTTGGTCAATTTGCCTTAGTGTGTTGTGAGCACAACAAATCCAAAAGACATTAAAGACTAAAAAACGCGTAACATCGCCTTTAGCACTCAGGGAAAGTGCAGCATCAACTGTTTTTTTTTTTTTTTTTGAAGCTGTCAAACAGCTTATGGTAACAAATTACACCTCGGTGCTCTGCAATGCATGACCTTGCCTCATAATAAAAAATTGACATTTTGGGGGTTTGTGCCAATAAATCTAATAATGGTAATGGTAATTCATCACAAGCTGTTGACAGAGCAACAGTTTAACAACTGTAATGATAATACACGGCATTGGTTCTCTGTGCACTGTCTCTACCCTTTACATTTTGAGTAGAAAAGCAAATCCCCAGCCAGGCGGAGCTGGCTGTGAGGCTTTGCAGGTGAGAACCCTTTCAGCAGCGGGTGAGACTGCAGTTCTAACAGCTCAGATGTGACAGAGAGGTGCTGGATTAGTGAACACAAGCTATTTGGTGCTGAAGGTAACTCACCTCTGACAGGACTGAAGTCTCCTTGGCTGACCTGGGTATCAGAGAAGGGCTTGAGGTTGGGGAACAGGATTAGTGAGAAGGACAGCAGAAGCACCTGAGAATGTGATTAAAAACACAAGCAATGGAGAAAAAAAGAGTTAGATAAAGAAAGGTGCTTGCAAATGTGTTCTACACAGTGCTGGGATGTAATTAAGTACATTTACTCAAGTAGTCTACTTAAGTACAAATTTGACGTACTTGTAGTTTACATGAGTCTTTTCTTTTCATGCCACTTTCTACTTCTACTCCACTGCATTTCAGAGAGAAATATTGTACTTTTTACTCCACTACATTAATCCGACAGCTTTAGTTACTTTACAAATTAAGATTTTTGCACACAAAACCCATGTAGTTTATAAAATAAGATGTTTTATTACAAATTAAACTACCCAAAAATAGAATGGCCTACAGTACGGGGGACTTGATAAGCTGATTCAACACTTAGTTGATTGACAGAACTGTTTGGATCGTTTCCAGTTTCTAAAATGTGAGTTTTTCTGCATTGAGTCCATTTACTTCAAATACATTTTCCTGATGATACTTACATACTTTCACTTAAGTATAATTTTCAATTCAGAGCTTTTACTTGTAACAGAGTATTTTTTATAGTGTGGTATTAGTACTTTTACTTAAGTAAAGGATCTCAATAGCCTACTTCTTCCACCACTGGTTCTACATTGTTGAACATTGTATGGCTAGTGGTTTGGATATTCCCCTTCTGTGAATAGGCTTTCTATGCAGCGCTCACAGGAAACAGTTAGATTTTTAAAATTCTTTCTCCACTCGTGTTGCCTATGGTCTTGCACTTTATACGATTGGAGTGATCAAAGGCAATAAATGGCTTCTGTACAGACAGGGGAATAGGCGACTGTGCCTTTTATATGTCCTTTGTACTGTTGTGTTCATTGTGCACATATCTAGATTGGCCTTTCTCGATGGTTAATACCGCTATAACAGTTGTTGCTATTTGGTTTGCTATGATGGTGATTTTTTTAACAATGAGTCATATGGACTGCGTTTGCTATTCTGGCCGAAACACACAGAGGACATCCGTACCAGTACACATGTCCCAGTCTGGGCTGGCTTGTTAGATGTATTCATGACCATAGCCTGCAGTCTGCGCAACTGTTCCATTAGTGACCTGTGGAGAGGATTGGGAAAAAGAAAATGCAAAGAGAAAAGAAAAAAGGGAAAGAATAAAAATGGAAAAGACAGACAGAAATAATTGGATTAGCTAGGGTATTGTAGAACAAGAGGGAGATGCTAAAGGCAGTTTTTGAGTGGAAGAAATTTCATTCATCAGGAAACAGAAAGAGAAGTCCTATTTGAAAGTCTCTCACATGTTGCATTTCTGCAGCTGGGACACCTTCCTCTGCAGTTCGTGGTTTTGTGCATTGCAGGCAGCCATCCTGGAGGAGATAATACACAGTATATAAAGTTTTTATATATATTAAGCAATATATATTTTCAAAGCATGGAAGGCAACAAGTTCAGGGAGCATTTTATTGCCTCTCTCATTAGGGAAGTGATATAAATACAAATGATTTTGCACATCTAGTGCAGTCCAATGTTTACAAAATGATTGCATCCACTTTGCATTACTGACACATATATCAGTTCCATATGTTTTAGATTAGCTTCCCCCCTGTTCAGCACTTAACTCTCAATACTCACATGTATTTCCCTGTTTACAAATGATAACATATTGATGATAGAATGGATTGCATATTTGCAAGTTTTGGGTCTCTGCAAACTGAAAAATACTGTAGTTTCAGCATGTCTGTGACAGCCCATAACAGAGAGAGACAGCAAATTTGAGGAGCAAGGTTAACCTATGACAAAGGTCAAAATCAAACCAGGGAGTCATGGTTACATGGCTCAGCTGGCACATCAGGATGCCCAGGGTGACTTTCATAATGTACTAAAATGAACCGACCAAGGGCATTTAAAGTTTGCTTCAGAAAATGGTTAGCATATTGAATATGTTATCATCTTTTCCCTTGTTACTCTTGCATAAATGTGATTTTTACCTGCTCTCCAGCCCATCAATATACTCCTTCTTCTTCTTCCTGCTTTCCTGAGCAGACTGCTTATTGCGAATCTTTCTGCGTATTTTCTTCAGAATCCTTTCTTCGAACTAGATTGCCAGAGGAATGAACATTTTCACTTTGAGCCTCTACAATAATTGTAATAATTATTTTCATTGTGGACGTGTTGTAATAGCAGTTTACCTTTGTAAGAGGTAGCTGGCTGGGCAGATTCACCCCTTCCTTTGCCAAAAGTTTCTTCTCATCTTCATTGAGAATCAACTCTTGAATGGACTGTTGGGATGGGTGTGGGGCCTAGTGGTGGGATATGAATACTAATATTTAAAACATAATCTCTGCTGTGTGATTAAATTTTCTCTCTGCCCCCAAACCTCCTCTTCTTCCTCCTCTCCCCTAGAGCCTCACAGGAAGTAGTAAAATGAGCGCAGACTATCAGGCCACCTTCATCACTTTCATTTCATGGCTACCTCAAAGCAATTATGGTGTGAGAATCTACGTTGCATTCTGCCACTCTCTCCTTCATCTTTATAAACTGGGCAGCAAACTTGGAGTGGGATAAAACCCACACCACTGCACACCCTCAAGTTTTTAGGAGCACAAACACATTATTCTGCTTGTGGTAATCTGGTGTGTTCACTTGATAGCATCCACTTTTAGGAATAGTTTCTTTGAGAATGAAATAATTGTGACCCATTTTGTTTAATAGGGTGCAACATGGGGCGGCACAGCACGGTGGTGCAGTGTAAGCGCTGTAATGATGGTGCAACATAATACTTTCTCTTCACAAAATGCAATTAGTAATCTCTCCACACTTTAAGGTCATATCTCAAAAAAACACAAAGGAACTAATAAATTATGTGGAGGTTCAAGAAATTTTTTAAACTTAAATGTTTCTGTATATTCCTCTTATCTGTATCAGCATAAAAAACTGAGTGCTGCTGAGAAGGTTTGGCATTATCAGCAAACCTTTCTTTAAATAAACGTTTTAAAATAGATATTTTATTTGCATTTCCAAAAGGCTTCACCCCTATGGGAACCCATCATTTCAGAAAGTGTAGTCAGTTACACACACACACACACACACACACACACACACACACACACACACACACACACACAAAAGATAAACAACAGGCCTGTATATGACTCAAGCAGCGGAAGGAAGATAGGCCTACACAAACACCCATACGACGCTATCGCTCTCCCACCTACCACTACTGTACCACCCCCACCATCACAAACTCCCATCACAACAATGATACACTTACGGGCTCTGGAGGGCCAGACAGAAGCAGATCCTTAACTGTTAGCGGGAAGCCGGATGACAGCTGGGGCCTATGTACATCAGAAGGAAATTGTGTAATCTTCATCCCGCCCGTTGGTAATCCGGGCTCCCAGACATCTGCATCCACACAGACACACATATACACATAAAGCACATGCAAACAAAGACCACGAAAAATTACATTTGGAGCCTTAATGTTAGCAAATACCAACTAGGTATTTGATCATTCCCAACACTCTTGTACACAGTCACAAATAATCCTACTTTATCTTCTGTGACACAGGAGAACCAGGTTTCATGTAGATATTGCGACAAAAACAATTTCTTTTTGTCATTGATCATTCTCTGCTCACACCCGAGGCTGGAAACACTAGTTGCTGTAATATAGTGTAGTCAGAATTAAATAAGTATGTTATTATCTGATTAAAACAAATTAGCAAGAATTTTGATAATCAATTAACTGTAATTTTTGATGGAAAAGAGAAAAAATTCATTTTCTGTTTTTTTACTTCTCTATGATTGAATGTATTTGGGTTTTGGACTGTTGGTCAGATGAAACAAGACATTTGACGATATCTCTTTCGACTCTAACTTGTAACAAGCATTTTTCCCAAAGTTGCTGACAATTTACAGACGAAACAAGAAATCGAAAAAAAATGATGTAGATATTTGTGACTCACTGAAGTCAGTGGAGACATTGGCTTCAAGGTCTGCCTTGGTTTGTGGTCTCTTGCTGAAATACTGAGCGTCCCCGGGGGGGCTCTCGGGGCGCTGAGGGCTGTCCATCTGATCTGAGGGAGGGTCTTCACTGATCCCACTGTCACTGGGAGAAGGGGACCAGAGAGGCGAGCCTGACTCAGAATCTCTTCCACTCAGGAGGGCGTGGATGAAGTCATTGTCTGCCTGTTCGGTGGGCTGCAGCATCTGCTGGGTGAAAAAAACAACCTAAGTGCTATCATTAGTCTGTCTGTGTGAGATGACAACATGGCGAGAGACAGGACAGTCTTTTAAAAACAGACAAAGACCTACAGAGCAGGTCAAAAAAAGGGAACTATACAATACACTCGCAAGGCAAACAGCTATTTGTCGCATGTGTGAGTGACATTAGAGATCCCACAGTCTCACGCACATTTGGGTCCTGGACTGGCCAGGTGTGATGGTTGCCATGGCGTCCTGTTTCCTCATGACGGAGAATCCCATCATTTTGATCAAACAGCCAATCGAGAAGCTCAATGCCATCCCAACCCTGAAAAGAGATCATGACATTTAATTACAACGCTCTGTCTTTCATGCTTTTAGAAGCAAAGATAACAACAATATGAAGGTTTCATAAAGGCCTACAGCCTCAGCTGGGAACGGATTTTTACTGCCACGCTAACACTGTGATCCTCTCTGAGCACACTGTACAGTACGACATGTTCTCCCAATCTGCCTCGATATCTGTCAGTCTCTGTAACCATTTTACTGTGATAACTATGTCTGATGATAATTATGTCCTTTCAATGGCATTGTAAAGCAGGCATTTCTCTGTAGATTAAATTCCCCCAATCACGTATAACTGGCAAATTACAATGCAAGGAAAAGGTTCATATTTGGTAATTTACCTGATCTGGGTAGTGCTCCATAGCTCCCTCGCTTGGGTGCAACACCAAAAAAAGCCCCCCAAGAAAACAGCGATCCAGCAAAAATATCCAATTTACTTTGTTGTTGAGTAGTTTTGTCTCTGTTCCTAAATAGCTTCCACTGTATCTCTCAGCTCTTCTTCTCTGGTCCAAAGTTTAAACTCCAACCTAGCACACCCAGCCAACTATAGCTTGCTTTGTCCCCATTGGCTACAAAGAGATATAATCTGAGTGGTAGCCAAGAGTACACAAATAAGGAACTTCACAAGTTGGTCTATCTGGAGACGGAGGACATTAAGTCTCCAGTAATATGTAAAACACCATGAGGGTCAAAGTCTGTTCTATCTTTTCCTCTTATTTTTTTTTTGATAGCTTATTGACTGAAGGAAAGTTCTGACCTTTGGCATATATTTATAACACAAGCGGCATACAATGGCCAGGGTCTAAAAAACTAAAGTTTTAAAAATATTGTACAATAAAAGCATTTCAACCGATTTGCAACAGCACTGTTTATTAGATTACACACACTTATGTGGGTGGCTCAAATCATATTAGTTAACTTTTTGTAAAGTAAATAAACAATGAAATAAATAATTACACAGTTTGCATATTGGCATGTTATGACAGTCCTTGAGCAAACTGTTTAATAAGGGAATCATTTATTTGTAGACTAAGTGTAATTGATTAGAAGTGACCTGAGGCCTTTTAAAGCTCTATTCAGCCTCTAAGGTGGCTTAAAAAAAGAGCGAACTGCAAAGTAGTAGATGAAAACAAATTACACAGAAACACTTTCCCCCTTCTCTATATGTTCTCTTTATAAACTATGTAATTTGTTTGAGGCTATAATTATTTTCTTCAGAGTACACTTAAACAAGTACACACATAAATGAATGCATCACAGAGGAAACCTGAAAGCACAAAAACATCCATATCAGCGATGTTGTTATAGATGTAGGACGCTATTATTTTTTCATGTTGATGTCGATGCAGACTGAAAGAAAGAAGACAAAACAGATAAAATAGAACAAGACAACATACAAAATGAGGAGCAGCAGTGTGTTCTGAGGATAGAGATTTATTTATTTATTTTTATTAACTAATGCAGTTTTCATGTACAGAATGTATGTTGGCCATCAACAAATTTGTCATCACCTGAAAAGATTTACGAAATTTTTGTATTTATACATTTTTCTTTCAAATGTTTGTTGCGGCTATGCACACGAAAAGGCAGATTGATTGAAAAGGGTGCATCCATGTACAGTTGTAGAGATGGAAATATATATATATATTTTTTTTAAATCAGTCAAACTGTTCCTTGAAAATCCCAGAGCTTCTCACCAGTATGAAAATCCCTTCACCAGCGTGACCACCAGCAATCAATTGCTGGAGTGCTGTAAAAGTTTTAGCGTAAAGATCAAAATCTTGCCTGTGCAGCACAAAGTATGTCAGAATCACCGCTTCTTTCCCTTCTACCAAAATCTATAACACCCATTCTCTCTGAGCTCACTGCCATGTAGAAAGGTGGGATGAGATCACCGCCTGTAATCATCATTTGATCAGTCATGCGATCATTAGATCAGAGTTACTGATGTCATGCATTGTAGTTAGAGATGATAATAAGTTTATTTGACTTGGCGGCATGGATGTGCTGTTGGGAAGGCTCCCTGCTGCGGCAGCACAGCATATCACGTGATAAATAACGTGAGGAGGGAGCATAGCTAACAATTGTCCCATATGTGTATGCAGTACAACCATAGCAAGGAGGATAAAAAGGAGCAGAGCCAGAGGAGGTGGAGGCTGTGGTGGAGGAGGCATGATCGCTGAGATTTGTCTGGTATGATAAGGTAGCTGTCAGCTGACATAGCACACAGTCAGTGCGTCTTGCCGGGACTAGTCTATTGGGTTTTCATAAAAGAAGCATTATGTAATTGTTATTGCTTCATTATCTGATGGAGGAAGGTTCCAAAGGGCAAAAGCTCTATAATTACTCCTCCAAGCTGTTTCTGAAAGCATTGGCTCTGTGAAAAGCAGCTCTGTGAAAGGAAACTTTCGATACAAACACAGAGTGAGTTTCATGGTCCCTGGTCATTAACAGCATTGTCTAGACAGAGACAGATGTGTTTCCTGTGGTGCCACCACCAGTGTGTCTTCTTCCCACTTATTTCTCACTGTTTGTGTGTGTTTGTCACTGACTCCCTGTGTGTTTGCTCCAGGAGTCTCACTCATGCTGTGATAGACTTTTCATTACACAAAGAGAGGCATTTGTTTTAATTTTGAAATGCAGCCATGATTGTTTCAAAGAAAAATGTGTTGCATACTATTCATGAAATGCTGTACTAAATGTAAAAGAAATGAAGGCTTTTGGTATGCTAGCGACACGACTCCATGAATGGCAACAATCGGCTTTCATTTTGGCCAGAAAAAAATATATTCCTACTAGGGCTGTCAATCGATTAAAAAAAATTAACTAATTAATTGCACAATTTGCTGTAATTAATCGCAATTAATCGCTTTTTTAAATTGAGACTGAAGCTTGTAATAATGGATATTTAAATGCTAAATCACTTAACTTTGCAAATATGAAGAAAAAAACAAACAAGGAAAGGTTCTGCTAAGTTCAGAATGTTTAATATCTTTCAGAACAACAGCAGCAACAATTTGGCTTAGTCCTGCTGAAGGCTGCTGGAAACGGCTAGAAACTGTCTGACTTGAGAGCAGATTTTTGTCACCGTCCCCGGCTGCTGTCGCCTACTCTCGTCTACTTTACAGACAAGGCGCAGTTCATCTCCAACGAGCCTATGTTCAGTCGGCGGCAGGGCAGTCAATGGTCGGGACTCACCCGGAAATGGCGAGCAGGATGAGGTGACTAGTCTCTCAAAATCTGACGAAAATCTTCTAAACTGACCTTTGTTGAGCTGAAATGAAGACAGATTCAGCAACTGCACGACCTATTTCTCGCTTAAAATGTTTTCAGAAACATGTTTCAGTGAACTATTTTAGTACAATATGATATCGTATTCTGAACGGCCGCCATGACAGTCTGGCTCTCAATATCTGGAGAAAACAAACCCATGTGACGCGTTCGTCCAATCAGCTGCCGGTTTTCATTACTTGGGCAACAATACAGAGTAGCGCCACCTGCTGTTTTGTAGACGTATTACGTTTCTCAGCCGCCACATGAAGTAAACAAACACAGCTGCGTTAATTTTGTTAATTTTTTTTAACAAGTTAAATATTAAAAAATTAACGCAAAAATTAACGCGTTAATTTTGACAGCCCTAATTCCTACACATCCTCATACCTAAACAACATAATAGGTCAATTTCACTCTCAAAATGACACATACACATACCGGTCATAAGTTTTAGAACACCCCAATTTTTCCAGGTTTTTATTGAAATTCATGCAGTTCAATGTCTTATTGTACTCTGAAATGAAAGAATAGAATAAATGAACAATTTAAGTTAAAAAAGAAATCATTGAATCAATTTATAAACCAAAATGTATTCTACATTTTTGACTCATCAAAGTAGCCCCCTTTGGCAGATATAACAGCTGAACACACTCGTGGCATTCTTTCTGTGGTAGCCGTTTTGGTTCAGGGTGCCTTTCACTTTGTACAAATCACCGACGTTGGATCCAGGAAAACAGCCCCAGACCATCATGCTTCCTCCTCCATGTTTGACAGTTGATGTCACACACTGAGGAACCATCCTTTCGCCTACTCAATGGCGTACAAAAATCCTGAAATCGAAGATTTAAAATTTTTATTCATCAGTCCGTAGCACCTTCTTCCAGTCTTCAGTAGTCCATTGACGATGTTTCTTGGCCCAGGCAAGCCTCTTTTTCTTATTCTGACGTCTTAGCAATGGCTTTCGTGCTGCAACTCGACCTATCAAACCTGCAGCTCCAAGTCTTCTCTTTACAGTTGAAACTGAGACTTGCTTATTACGACCACTATTAAGCTGTGCTTGAAGCTGTTGTCCTGTGAGCCGCCTATCACACAAGCTGTTGTGGCTTTGGGTCTGCCAGACCTCTTCCTGTCAGAGTTTCCCCCAGTTTCTAAGTGCCTTTTGATGGTGAAGAATACTGTACTCACTGACACCTTGACTTTCTTCACAATTTCTCTGTAGGAAAGACCACAATCTTAAGTGTTATGATGGTCTGTCTCTCTTCCATTGTTAATTGCCTTTTTTTCTGCCATTTTTATGGCAACACACTACTTTCTGCAATACAATACTGTTCAAATAATGCTCACGAGGGTACGGTACCACAGTGTGTTCCAACAATACTTTTATACAAACAGAGGGGGTTGTACAGTAAGTAATCCAGACAAGTTGGAACACCTGTGGGAAATGGTAGCACCAACTTTCAAAGCTTGATCAACCTCCATTGCTGCAGAACAGCTTTACATTGTTAACCCATTTCTTGTTCCCGGAAAAAGGCATTTTTGTTAAATTCTGAAATGTACATTATTTTTCAGTTTTGGGTAACTTTGCTTTTTTTTAACTTCAGGCAGTTCACCACTTACCTTTGTACCATTTCAAGCTATTCATTGGACTTGAACTGCTAAAATTTCAATAAAAAACAAAAACAATTGGGGTGTTCTAAAACTTGACCAGTAGTGTGCATGGTGGTGGTTTAATCATGTGACCATATTCATGTGACCGTTCTATTTAATGTAACGGGTGCAGTTTTAGACATGTAGTAAACGTTGGGAAACGGAACTAGTTGCGTTTAGGCAACAAAAATACTTAGGCTTAGTAATACATCAGGGATTGGCTTAAACTGATTCAAGTAAAACTACTAAAATGGGGACTATCCATGGTCCTTAAAACTTTGGTTAATTTCAAAATAACAGTTGTCTTTTTGTTTCACACAGGGCACAAACCCCGTAATCCTGAAAAATATGCTAATAAACTTTGGAAAACGACACCGTACTGAGATTTGCCAAATGTCAATCATTACAGTAAATGCCAGTCTGACAAGAGCTGTAACACTGCTAGACCCCACAGATTGCATGCATAATTTAAAATAAAAATCCCACAAAACACTAATTTCCCCTGACATATAACAAATGTGAATCCCCACCCTAATATAATATGGAATATAATCTGGCTATGGCACTATAGCTTGGCTGACAGATGTGATATTTGGTGGCTGTGTAAAACCTGACATTTTTACTGTGGAACTTGAACATGGGTATGTTTAACTCGTATAGATTTTCATTGGTACATGATAATGATAATGAGTGTACTGTGCTGTTGCTACATTAGTACTGGTGCTTGTATCTCTGTTTACAACCATTAGAATAGCTTTTATCATACCATGTATTCATACAATGTGTTGTCTCTCTTCTCTTTCATTCTAAACTGCTCTAAAAAAGGATCTTGAGGAAGCATTTGGCTTTCACATATCGCTATATGCCTTTTATCAAGAAATTTTGTCAAATCAAGTCAAATAAAGGAGGAAAAAAAAAAATTCTGTTCAACATATACCACAGAGGCAGCTAATACTTCCTCTACCAAGCACACAAAGTACCATTCAAGGTCTGGGTCTGAGAGTTATTAGCATATCAGATCAGCAATGTGACAATAGGCTCATTTGCATTTACTCCCTTGGGTGAGTTAAGGTCGACATCAAGGCTGTGTGAATAACTCTGATCTGAAATCTGTATGATGTCATGTTTTTTTAAGCGAGACCGTTGTCGGAGGCTTTATACATCGGAGAAAGAAGAAGAAAAGGGCATTTTTTGATACAGTAGAAAAAATCCGCTGCAGGAATCGCTGACAATAAGTTTCTAGGACCTTATGTTAAGCACTACTTGCCAGTAGCACTGATTACATTAGTCAGTCATTTGATCAACAGGTAATTAATCAAAGACAAATCATTAAATTGTTAAAATCACTTATCAAGTAAAGGTAGCAAAGCTCTGCTGGTTTAAACTTTCCAAATATGCTATTTGCTCTTATAAGTAAATAGCATAGTAAGTATAAAGTAGAATCTAAACCATGAGTTGGGACTTTAGCTCTCTTTAACAAGAGCTTGTCTTTCACAAACGACAATCCACAGCCTTGCGTTTGTCTACCACTACACATTCACTGGGATGTGTTTCATGCAGACGCACTTGGGTTGCTAGTTTCAGGTGGCATTAAACAGTATCAGCTTACACAATCACAATAAATGACAAGTTAGTGATTGTGTGGTCCGTGCACCGGCCATATAAACTACTCATATCACACATATCACAGTTTATAGCATTATATCAGTGACCATGGCAATGCATCAGGCTCTGGCCAAAAGAAATCACATTTACTTGAGCATAAACAACTCCAGCACAGTAATCCGATGGGAACACATCATTATAAAAATCATTTAAAAAAATTGAGATGCCCATTCTACACCTTCAAATTGCTTTATTTATGTAGCTTTATTTGTTTTTAAGTGGCTTATTTATTAGATTCCATTTCATGCGTAGGAAAAAAAAGAAATTGTGGAATACAACAACATAGCTTTCATAGATTCTTCCTGGATATTAAGAAGAGCTGGTTAGAATAAAAAACTCAAAGTAAGAGTAACTTAGGCCATGTTTCTAGCTGTGTCTGCATTCCCTCTGGGTGATCTGGTTTCCTCGCACAGTCAAAAGAGATGCAGGTGAGGTCAATCTGAAACACAAAATTACACTTGTGTTGAGGGTGTGAATGTGATTGTTTGTTTGTATCAGTCCTGTGTGGCCAATGTGTGCTGGGATAGGCTCCAGCCCCCTGCCACCATGAACAAGATTAACTCCTCAGAAAATGATAGATGAATGGAGTAGTCTCTTATCATTTCAAGCCCTGTTTGATGTTCCTATAATGCTCCCTAGGGCATAATTGAGCCATGCCTGCAGACATTTGTGGCTGAAACCTGCTGCAGACAGCAAGTCAAAGCATTCAGCAGTCACTTACTTTAACTTGAGCTCTTCTCTTTCCGAGCCAGTTACACTCAGACAATCTGGTTGAACTCTGTGCAGTGAAAAATGGATCAGCTAAAGCTAATAGACAAGGGGCGAAGAGAGTCATCTAGACAGCTAAAACGCCCAAATGAGCTGGGAATTAAACCAAAGCTAAAAGCTAAGTGAATATTGGAGTTTATTAGGTATCAGAAACACGCATCCATTCGGATGCTCATGTTAGCCAGAAGCTGGTGTAACAGAACTATAGTGCTGTGGTCATTAATGCCGCTTTAACCAGCCATTTGGCATTACTAATGATATTATCTTACTGAAAGGCATTTCTCACAGACGTTTTGACCAATTTTGACCCAGAGCAGGTGTAGATGAAATAAATAACTTCAGTTTTCTTCATCCGTGCCAGTAAGCAGCGTTGTGACTCACAGGTCTTTTCATTTACGCAGTTCAGTGGGTTGCGATTGGTCCCATCTTTCATGTGCCTTCATGCTCTGTTGGCGTTTAAATTCACTGTTTTAACATAGCGAGGCAGCTTCACAGTATTTTCAGCTTTTCCAGGTTGTTAAAACTACTCTTTTCACTGTTGTTAACCAGCCACTGTCGCCTAGCAACCTCAGCCATGCGCAAGTGATATTGTGTTGACATTGTTTTGGCCTTCTTGATATCATTTGCATATACACGGAATACTCATTGGTTTGTATGCACCTCCTTCAAGAAATAAAATTGAATGGTGATTTGTTTTTTCTTTTGAATTATTTGATATTTTGTGTGACATCAGAGGCTTTTCAATAGCATCTGCTATCAAGTTTACCATCGCTTCAAACATGTCATCTTACAGGAGATAGTCTGCCCCATGCAGAGAGCAGTCCTTGCTTTAGGGCTGGCCCGCACACATGCTGCAGGGACTTCTTCTCCCATCTGAATGGTAATGTCTGGAAATCAGCCACGGCAGAGCTTCAGCTCAAAATTACATCTGGTTTTGTTGTTTTGATGCAATATGTAGACTGTAGCACATTTTAATATTAAGGTCTGTTAGTAGTTGAAGACACTGTATGCCGCCTACATGATAAAAAGGACAAAGTTGTGCTCATGAAACACCATCTTACATTATCAAGTCTGCTGTGTTCAGAGTTTTGTTACAATCCTGTGTTACGCTAAGTCAGAGTGAAGTCCATTTCTCACTTGCAATGTTTCTGGCTCAAAAAAAAGAAATGAGCACAAAGGATGCACAAAGTCACAAGCAACAAGTGCAAGTTGCAGCTGCTTCATAGTTTTGTCCTCCTAATGTATGTACATTGCAATGTACAAAATGTAAAGACCTCTACATACAATGCACTTAAATACACACGCAGCCTCAAACTAGGGACAGTTGAAGAAACATCATTGCAGAAAACATTATTGAGGGAATCAGTGTATTGAATGCTCTAGGTCAATGGTTCCCAACCTGGGGTCCGGGCACCCCCAGGGGGGGCGACAAAGATCACGGGGGGGCGCAAGTCTTTATCTGGTTTAAGGTTGAGGTAAAAAAAAAAAATATTTGCACGTTAAACAAATTATGATAATACACTAGAATATATAATGTATACAAAAGTCTGTAAGAAAACTAAATATTTTGTTGTATCCTCGTCTTTCCTGCCACCACGGCATCACTATTTTATGAATGAAACATGGTGGAGAAACGTAACAGTGCTGATAACTCCTCTGTATCAAAAAAGAAACTAAGGCTCTATCTCGAGAGTTACCTCAACTTCGGTTTCGGGGCACAGCTTTTCTTAGACATGAGTAGGGGGGCGCCAAGGAAAAAAGGTTGGGAACCACTGCTCTAGGTGGTAGCATGTTGTTTTCTTTTCAGGGAAATGTGCTTTCTAAATCCTGTTAAAGTAAAGTACTCAAGGCAAGGCAACACTGTATTCATGTGTCATTCATGCAGGAATTAGCCCATTTAAGCCCAAATTTTCCCCAGACATGCAAATATGCAAATCATGTGTTATTAGCAACCCTTTCAAATAATCAAGAATTATTTATTTTTTTAAATGGAGAAAAGTAGATGAAAAAGTTTGTTTTATTATCGGTCACAATTGTGACCGGTGGGATAATATGTGTATTCTCAATTAAAGGTTGCTCAAATTGTTTTTTTATTAAAATAAGGGTATTCTGACAGCAATCACTGAAACAGAATACAGAATACTTACTACATCAAGAACTTGGGACTTTCCACACTGATACAGTATGAACACTGAGACATTTTGTATTTATTTGAATACAACTTGCAACAGCATTACTTTAGCATAACATGTATTGAAACATTTATTTGTAACTAAAATAAAACATTTTAAATTGTACTTGTGCTTGCATCCATGGTGGCCATAATATTGTATCATGCTTTCATCCACAGCCAGCCAGTCTGGATATGACATGACTTTGTACGATTTGTTGAGCTCGGTGAAGATGGGCCTGACCTTGAAAAATGGGTCCTCTGTGATCTTTGTGTTGTCAACAAAATGTACTGAGGCCATGATCTCGTCAAAATGATTCCTCCGCATTGCATTTGAAATGCATTCATTATGTACATCAATGTCAAGCGACCAGTGCATACGCCTTCTTGGAACAGTGCTGTAGCCAGATGCCAGTAAGATCCCATAGAATGTAAGGAGTTCCTCCATATTCATATTCAGTTGCCTGGCCTTGGTCTGGGTGGAGTAGAGGTTGGACTTTTTAACGTTGATCTCTCTTAGGGTGGGCGGATACATTAGGAGGAAAACATCCATTGGATCAGGACAGCCCTGTTTGACACATTCAGCAGCATTTGGGCTGTATACTTTGTATTCAGGAAAGCTAACGTTGGTCGGCCTCTTTGATCGTTTGAACACTCTGTCTTTATTTTTTACCACCTATGGCTGTGCCCATGGCCATTCTGGCTGTCCCCTCTGGTGGCTAGAAGACCCGCTAGAAGGTTCGTCAGACCCACAATTCTGGCAGTTAGAGGACCTTGAGGTTTTACTGGACTTGCTTCTCTGGCGGCTAGAAGACTTTGAAGGTTCCTCAGACTGGCCAGTCTGGTGGTGTGAGGACGTTGGAGGCTCTTCAGTCTTATCTCTTTGGTGGCTAGAAGAGCTTGGCTCTTCAACAGTAGACGGTAGTGAAGAAGAGGTTGGCTCTTTTGGTTGCCTGGTACGCCTTATAGAGGCCCTGTACTCTCCATGTTCTGTGGTAAGGGAGGGCTGGTGGGGGGAGGGAGGGTAGCATTTAAAATCCTGGCTGGCAAATGGCCCATCTCCCCGTCATAGGCCACATCCGACTCATCACTATCACAATCACTAGATCCAACATGTCAAGGACTTCACTTAAAGTAAAGAAAAAATTTAGGTAAGATAAGACAAGACTTTTGTTTGTGTAGAAGTATGTGTGCATCTAGATACAACATTCTATCCCACCGGTCACTATTGTGACCGTTAACATGTTTACTCATTCTGCAAACACACCAAACACATTTGAATAATTACAAATGTATATATCATAACTAGACAACTTAAAGAGCATGTGTACAAAAAATATTTTTCCTATGTTTATTTTAACATACTTTACTAACCTTTTATTTTGAGCTTTGAGGCAGCCATCCTCTTTTCAAGGTGCAACCAGGAAGTAAACAGCTCTGGTCATGTGACAATTTACTCAAAACATTTGACACTGCACACATTTCATTGAAACACTCTATTATTTCAATATTTACTGAAAGAGTATTGGGAAATTCTCCAGTAACATTTTTAGAGGCTTATAAATATATATATTTTTTTCGGTCACAATTGTGACCAATGGGTTGAAATGGGTTAGTCACAAATACAATTTCCTGAATGACCCATAGATTGTACAGAAATAATGAATCTGCAAAAACATGCAGTCAGACATTGACATATGTGTGGGAGGAGTGCTGTATCTCCTTGAGGCCTGAATACAGCAGCTGTTCAGTGGCCCTGAAACAGCCTCATCTCAATATGCCCAAACTCACCAGATCCAAACACACTTCACAACTGCTTATGCAATTGAATACTAACACTTCTTACACCGATACTATTATAATAGAGGTCTTTCTACACATGTACTTTGGTATTTAAAAGTTTCCCGCAACAGCTGCTTTTATTAACACGCATACACTGTGCCAAAGCAGAGAGATAAGCAGCTGACTAAGGAGGCCAAATATCCAGAGCTATCTGCTAAGCTCTGCTTGTTTGGCTGGCACTTTCTGTATGAGAATGATTTCTGTCGATATGGATTATTAAATGTGGCATGGAATGTGAGATTCAAGACACAGCTTTAGGGGAACTGGAAATAATATATTACAGTTTAGTAAATCATTTAGACACGGGTGTCCTTATATGAGCGTTAGGATTGGAAGGGGAAATCCAAGTAGAACACAGCTTCCATCTGGTGGTTAGCAAATGTAAGTACAAATAAAACCTTGGATCAAGAGCACAGATATTTCCGTATAAATGCGGATGTGCTGTTATATTGCTGTGTGGTGGGACTAAAGCGATGCAGTTCCCAAATAATCAATATAATCAAAAGATCATCAAGGAAACCATTTTCTTTAAATCTGTGTTTAGTTGAAATTTATATTTCATCAGGGTTTCAGCATAATGCTAAGATAGTGATGCCCTTTTGATGTATACCCTCCTGTTTTTACCTCTTATGAGTTTCTCCTAATGTCAGCAATTCATTTTTAATGCAACCTTTTTGCATGTAATTTTGTTACAGTGGAGATTATAGTAGGCTATTGACTGTTGTTTGTATTGTGTGCTTTCCACTATTCTAGCACTGATTTATATTCATTTTGGCCAGATATATATGCAGATTTTGCTGTCGGAACCTGGATCATTTTGTTTGATGGTTTTAAACACATACCAACCTGAACACATCCTCACACTTTTCTGTATCTTCTGTTCAGCCATATACCTTTGCATGATAGGAAGACATATTAATTCTACAAAATGCACAAGACTGAGCCAGGGATGCAGGGAGGGGCACAGGAGTGTGCACATTGTGTAGTCTGTTGATGTGATGATGTGTTTCTGGAGATAATTGTATTAATATTGAAACCGCAGCAGTCTTCATCTCAGATCACAGCAGTGACTTAGATTAGCGAGAAAGACAAGATTGCTCTTCAGGCTGACCATTTCTCTGTTGTACAACAAAACTGCAACAATCACAGCGTGGGATTCTTTTAGAGGCTGTTTTTGGATAATAAAATTAATTTTCAATATGTCAAAATTGGCTCATTATTTCCAATCATTCCTGCTTTTCTCTTGTCCTGCAACCCCTGAGGCAATTGTCTGCCTCGCGGCCCTCCGTGGACCGAGAATAACCTGCTAGCCACACCCACAATTATGGGTCAAAGTTTGAGCCTAATCAGCAGTGGTGGAAGAAGTACTCAGATCTTTTAGGGAAGTAAAAGTAGCAATACCACCAGCTATAAATACTCTGTTACAAGTAAATGTACAGCATTCAAAATCTTACTTACACAGTGTAATCATAGTTTAGCACATGCTTATTAAAGGTCCCATAATTTTCAGGTTTATACTTGTATTTGGGGTTTCTACTAGAACATGTTTTCATGCTTTTTAATGTTCAAAAACACATTATTTTTCTTATACTGTGTGCATGAATATACTTGTATTCCCTCTCAGTCTGAAACACGCCATTTTAGCGCCTGTCTCTTTAAGCCCCCTCCCAAAAAAGCCCAGTCTGCTTTAATTGGTCAGCATTTCCGGGTCATCCCTCTCAGCATCTCTACACTGACATTGCAGCCAGGGAATGACTGTAACGGACACTGTGGCTGCACTTTCTACCTATATATAATATGGTTGTGACATCACAACCGTACGGAAGTCCTCACGGCTCGGTATAGTTTATGAATATGGGCTGTATGCATTTCGCTGTGGATTGAGCATTTTTATTTTTATCATTTTTATAGCACCTCAACCTGCTTCATATGTAAACAAGACATGGAGAAGACAACTAGTTACAGTGAGCCCAAATGCAAGAGCCAGTTATCTTCCCTATTCCCTGTTCTAATAGGAATTAAAAATGTGAGAATGGGGTGTTCAAATGCTTAAATAGTTTCTGTGCTTTTAAATTCACATGTCTGTTGATTATTTACACTCCACAAAGAGAACATCTATACATAATGTATATCACACACACTGTATTCCTTTAAAAGGACCAGTATCAGGTAAGAAAAGCTGGAGTGTTATCTAGTGGAAAAGCTCTGATCAATACCGAAGAGCTCTACACTTCTTTCAGACCAGGGAAGGCCTAAAGAGAAAGCTGCGGCACAATAACTCCCCAGTTCAGCCTGCTCTTACCACATCTCATCAGCCTGTTAAGTCAGTGGTCCATAAAACTCAAGTCTCAAGTGTGATATGCCATCATCACATCACACCCTAATTTTCTTGAACAATGCTTTACAGTCAAACGAGCATGCTTTGCAATGCATAACCAGAGTGCAATGGTGAATTAGGCACCAGGGGACACCTCCAACTCTTACCGCTTATTAAACCTCAGCTACACTTTCGGAACTTCACCATGCCAGGCCAAGCAGAGAAGAAGCTTCCCCATAACAGCAAAGTGTTGCACATATTGTTTTGTTAAGTTCCTCATTCACTCACAGACTTCAACTTCTGGATGGCATATGGCAAGTTAAATTGTGTGTGCTCATATTCACTGCATGCTAGTTGTGCCTATGTGCATGGCTGTGTTTGCACAATATGCAAGTGAGTAACTGGATGTGGAGAGTAATGTTGAATTTGGGTAATTAGGAAGTATGTGTGTGTGTGTGTGTGTGTGTGTGTGTGTGTGTGTGTGTGTGTGTGTGTGTGTGTGTGTGTGTGTGTGTGTGTGAGCGTGTCTGCCTGCCTGCCTGTCTTGACTGTATGTCTACAAGTGCACACAGAATGCAAAATGACTCCCATAGCTGCCTTTGTCTCCCTCTGGGCCTTCCAGACTTCCCAAGCTGAACAGATCAAGCCAGTCTGCTTCCCTCTCAGGGTCCAGACTGGTTAACAAGCAGCAAAATAAACGCCAGCCAGTTAAATTGTATGTAACTTTTAGTTTGCACTAATAGTGTGACCTTTATTGATTTCTTGTCTCTGCCTTCAGCTTGGCGAAACACTAATGGCATTGGTCAATAAAAAAACCATGAAGTGGAAGTTCTCAATACCCCTCCCCCTGTGTTGACCACATCCCTAAAAATAGCCACTCAACCTCCCTCAGAGTCCAGTGAGCCGGCGCCATGACAGCTCAGCGCTCTTATTCAATATGAGCTGCACTGCGTCCCTGTTTGTTTTCTCAATACAGATGTAAGAGGGCTAACATGCTGAGCCTTCCGCCAAGCACATCTACTTTGACTCCTGTCCCTGCCAACTCCCATGCAGATGGCCGGCCACATTCAGCATAACAGGATAAGCGACTTGGGAGCGCAAAATCGAAAACAAACAGTTTGAGCAACTGCATCTCGCACGGCACTCTGGGACCTACTGTTTCAAAGAATTACATTGAAGAGCAAGTTTATAATAAAAAATGCCCTGTGTCTGTGTAGCCACCACCCACTGTTTTATTGACTGGTATTGTCAGTGTGTACCCCTGCCTGCTGATGTCTTTCCTTCTACTCTTTGCACTTATTGAGCTTTGCAGAAAGAAATATTATGAGCATGAGTTCAATAGAGCTGAAATTATCCTCACTTCCCTCCCAGTGAAAACAGCAATCGACTCTGGAAAGCCTGTGTCTTTCTCCAAACTTCTCAACCTTGAACTTTGTTGACAATCTGCACTCCAAGGCCCTTTGGGTGTGAGCCTCTCCTTGCTTTACAGGTGTACTGCTGAATTCAGAGCAACGGAGGCAGCTGAAGGCGAGTCTCTCTTCACACAGAGATGCAGCCATTTGTAAGTCAAAGTTCTGGGAGGGGACCCCTGTGGTACTGCCCCCCTCCCAGTAAGAGAAGCAGCAGCAACAGCAAGTGTATATCACTTTATTTAATCCACTGTTAAATAGGCTGTAATTAGAAATCTGTCCAGCGGATGTGTTCAAGTTAAAGGGGGGTTTGTGGCTAACTTGCAAGTCAAAATCTGCTGCCTGTTGTGTATCACTTTTGTCACTGTTGTTTTCCTTTCAGTAACAGTTAAATAAGAATTTTATTTTAATGATGGATTTGGATCTAAGTGCTATTGACAGTGTCTGCAAAGGGAAGGCAAATGAAGCAAATAAACCCTCTCTTGGGGGATTAGCTTGCTTGCTATTTGAAAAGTACTTACAGTAAGTCTGCTAATTGTGGTTAATGTTTGCTGGTCCCTTGACTCATTCTAATGACAGATTGCAGATAGCAATACCATTCGCTTAGAAATAGTGCATGTGTTAATTGTAGCAGCATATACTATACAATATGCATGGTCCCCTACAGTATCTTTACTTTCTATCATTCAGAGTAGCAGAGGCATGTACTGTATTTGTACTGTAAAACCTCAAGTTTAAAAAAAATAAAGAAGCACAGTGTATCTTTGAGGTAAGAAAGGACATTATATTGTTGTACTTTTTAAACCGTTGGATGCATACCCACCTGTTCTTGGCAACAGGTCTAAAAAAAAACTTCCAGGAGAGGGAGCAAAAGCCTGTATTCACCACTCTCCTTTTCTAACACAGCTACGTAGATTAGTTAAAGCAGATTGTGTCAAACTATGAAGCCAGAAAGTTGTGATTTTCAAGAAACAAATGAGCATCCAACCTCAATTTATCTTAAAAAAAGCAGTTGTTAAGATAATTACTAGACCCTTAGTTGGAAAGTTGCCTAATTTCGGTGTGACTAATCCTCTGTATTTCATACATTTATAGTTGGATTTTAACACCCAAATGCCACTTTGTGTCATTAAGACTTGGGAACTGATGGATTACCACTTGCAGAACTGCACAGTCAAAGATATACTTTTTTTTAACATTGCAAGACTTTTCTCCACCTCTTTTCTGGGGGAAATATTGCGTTATTTTACTTCATGTATCTACAAAAGTGTCAATTTATTTTTATCCAACTTTGTAGATTTTACTTTAGTCAGCATTTCAATTTGCTACATCAAAGACATGATGCTCAGGTGTAAATAATAAACCTAATGGTAGCTGTCATGGCCTAATGGGACACTTAGATAGAAAGAAGCCATTGTTGGTGTCATTACACACACACCTGTGTTGTTCCTGCTACGACACGTCAAAGTATCTGCTGTGAGAAGGGCCTAAGGAATATTTTCCATTGTCGTGGTGTTGCTATTTTGCCTTCTTTCCCCACTATTTAGAAGGAAAGTGTTTTACAAACTTGCTCAGTCATGTTAAAAAAAAAAGAAGAAGCTGCTCAGAGCCCAATCATCGCTGCCTCTCTTAAGATGAAGTACTTCATAAGTAACGCTGGGTGCCGCTCCAGAGCGTCTAATATCGCTCCTGTGCGCTTATTCCGCCGCTATCACCCCCCCTCTGCCTGCCTCGTACTGTGTGTGTGTGTGTGTGTGTGTGTGTGTGTGTGTGTGTGTTGTGTCGGATAGAAAGTCAGCCTGGTTTCCAGCTGAGTGCTTGCTCTCTCACAGTGAGCGTGTTCGTGTGTGTGTGTGTTGTCATTATTATCCACTCTGCTCCCAGCTCAGAATGGCCAGATTCACTCAGACTGAAACAAGAAGGCAGCACCATCCACAGCAGCTCCAGCCCGCTTACTCCAGCCTGGTTTTCACCGGACCGGGGGTACCACCGAGCCAACAACCACTACTACTTATCCCACATCAGCACCAGTACCCTCAGATCACATTTCCGAAACCCATGAACGGGTCAGAACCCATTTCAATTCATCCGGAGAGCGGCAACATGAAAGACCAAGATGCCATTAAGCTGTTTATCGGGCAGATACCGCGGAACTTGGAAGAAAAAGACCTGAAACCCCTGTTTGAACAGTTTGGGAAAATCCACGAACTGACAGTTCTCAAGGACCGATACACCGGCATGCACAAAGGTAACGTGTCGCCCCCTCAAATGGCTGCGAGGCCCATATAAAGATTAATAATAGCTTATTATTTCCTGTACCCTTTGATCTCAATTGTGTTGAAATGGAAACGCGAAAAAAATATTTTTTTATTATTTAGGCTATTTTTTATTTATTTTTTTTACATTTGATCATGCTTTATCCATATATTAGTCTACTATTGTAAACAATTCATCATGTGCATCATAGCCTACTTTCATCTAACATTCATAAGGTTTGCTATTTTGTCCCAGTTATGAGTGCTTTGCTCATAAAGTTCTTCATATCTAATATTTTAGAGCATTTGTATTTCCATATTTCTTTATTACACGGACAAGCAAAAGCTTGCGCTTGCAGTACCGCGAATGATAGGGTGACAAACTGTGTTGGCCATGTTCTGTATTTTATTGCTGTTTCCTTAACACGCTCTTAAGTGGGGCAGAGGCGCTTGGAAAGGATGCATTTTTAAAGAGCCTTCCCTTGCCAGCCAGTCCCGTCTTTTTGCGGAGGGCGGCATCATTTATTCATCCCGTACGCTTTCTTTTAACATCTCCCCATGTGCGAATGGGGCTGCGTGCAAACCCAGTGAAATCAGTTCGATACAAATGTCTCCAAAGGGCGCAAGAACTGTCGCAAGATGACGGATGTCGCCAGATAGAGAGAGAGAGAGAGAGAGAGTGATGCTGCGCTGCCTGTGCTGAAATGGAAGGCTGAGGGAGGCGGGAGGGTGTACATCCACTCAGCTCACTGCACACTGTGACAACTTCCACCTTCCGTAATGAAGTTAGTTATCAAGGATGTGCGTGTAGATCACTGCCTGGGTGGGAAAAACATTTCACAATATGTGGTCTCCCCCCCCACACACACACACACACACACAATCACAGTCCATGCACGCAGTGCAGACGTCATCATCGCCATCATCATCATCATCATCATCATCATCATCATCATCATCATCATCATCATCATCATCTTCATCTTCATCATCATTGACAACCAACTTTCCTTTTGTTGATTACGTTTGTTTTTGCACTCAACCAGGTTGCACATTTTAACCTCTCGAGAGGGCTGTATATTGCTGAAGCAATCACAGTGACATTTACGCTTCCATGATAATAATGACTGTGACCAGTATCATAATTATTATTTCCATTGTAATCATAAGTTTTAACATAGCTTATACAACACCACATTCATGATTCAAAGAGAGGAAAAACCAACACTGTCCAACAAGAGTTGTGACACACTATTCTTTTTCTAAAACTGCCCTATAGATGTCATGTCACAGACCAAACAACATGACTGTCATTTTGTCACAGTTGTGGTAAAAATAAAAGCCTCTTTCCAAATTCAATTCCCCCACTTTTGCATTCCCCATTTTGCACTTGTTTATGTTTGAGGGATGTTAGTACAGGAGATAAGCCTTTGATTGCAGTGACATTTAGAAAATACCATTGACAATCTGTGACAGTAATGTAAATGCCATTTGCAAACATTGCAAACAATGTCTTCTATGACATATCGAATCACCATCAAAACATATTTGATGTGTTAACATAACAAAGGTTGTCTGCATGTCACAAAGCCCTTGTATTGAGGCTGTATCAAAAATAGATTGATATTTGTTTTGTTTTTTTGCCCTATACTATTCATTAATATGACTGACATTCTGGAATTGATTGCAGTTTTAGAAGACACAGTATTGCAACAATAACGAATACCTTTAAATAAGATTAAATATTAAAGTTAAGGAAATAGATGTATAGGTTTTTATTTTTGATGTGTATGTTCATGTTGCAATTAGCTGGTGATCTAAAATAGTGTGCAGAATCTCTGTGATCATATTTGGATGAAAAAAATGTTATGTTTAGGTTTATGAAGGTTTCATGTACCATTAGATTATGCTATCATAGTTTATATTAGCAACATATTTCATGAAGCCTCATGCTAGATGGCTAACGCTCTTAATTGTCAGTATGTAGAAGGGAAGACATTTCTTCAGTGTAGCACTCATTTGGCATTCATCAGTATGTGGTTGCGTGTGCATGTGTGTGCATACATATACTAAAATACCATTGCCCTGTGTTGCATAATGATTGCAGTATTTAGCTCTTTTTTTAACAACTTTGTTTGCAGTATTTAGCTCTTGAGTGATTGTCGCCTGATCATGTTGACAGGGAAAAGACAATTTAGGCTCTTAGACGTATTTCCATAGACAGAAAATAGAGCTTTGATAGATCTGTGTATAATTTAAGTGAAACATTATGGCACAATTACAGCTATGGAATACATTCAGTAGTTTAGTATTAGCAGTAGCATTAGCACTGCTAATACTAAATATATTGAATTATTTGCTCACCTATTAAGAGTTTTTTACATTTGAAAAGTTTTTTGTCTGTTTTCTTGTATTATCATAATAACTATCAGCAATTATTATGATTATAGATATACATCACACCACGTATGCCCGGGTGTTAAATTCAAGAGCTGTGGAACAAAGTGAAATCCAATGTTTTATAAAAGTGTGTAACACAATGCTGTGAACTTGTATCTATTGCATATGTATTGCATTGTATGTCAATCACAAGTTTTTTTTGCCATTTGATAAACAGCCAAAAATCCAAAACGTTAGCTTGTTTAAATGCAAGTAGATAAGGTTATCTCTCCGATCTGAGTAAAACCTATAGACGCTTAATCTTAAATGTTCTTCTCAAAGTAAATCTGTTTATGTGTATTCATTAATTTACAAACAACAAATTCATTTAAGTACTGTTCAGTCATTATGTTTTAGGGCCATTTCATTAGGCTTAAAATGTAATGAATCCAGGCCACACAATTAACAATACATAATCAAACCCTAATATGTCAATGATCTCTGATGAGGTTATTTTATAGTTAATCATATTATTAAGCAGAAAAAGGATTATGAGTACGGATCCTGATGGAAACTCTGGAACAACATCCTCAAAGAGCCACAATCAGACTGACAAATACATTGATGGACAGAGGAATAAACACACACACATTTTTGTCATCATTCTAAGTGTTGTGCATTTGTAGTCACTGCACTTATTCTGTCATTTTGATTTTCATTTCATCCACATTGCGCTTTGTGTGTTGATTATTTTCCTCTTTTCTTATGCAACTATTTTTCCCCCTCTTGGTAATCCATGAGGGAAAACATGGAATTAGTTTGTAAAGCGTGATAATAATGCATGGCCATAATAACTTGACTCAAGAGGATTAGCAAATGTGCATTGTCTGAAGCAGCAGTCTCTTGGGTGATCAGCTGGTTGCCTCCCTAAACAGTGGCTGCCTCCGCCAATTAAAAATTCAGTCTAGTCTGGCTCTTCAAATGATTAATTCTGCACACGCTGCCGATGGCCTGCCAATTATTGTCGCCCAATTGGTATTAATAGGTAGAGGATTTCCTGATGTTGAATTTATCACAGACTGTGAAAACTTCTCCCTTTGGCTCTAATTAGCTTCCACTTATAGCACATGCAAAACACACACTTGCACGTCTATGCACATGCATATATGCAGAACCGAAGCTTTAATCTGTACACTTATTTTTAGCTTGCTGTTTGTCTAGTATTTTTTCTTCATTTTTGTGTTCAAATGGATAGTTCTACTTTGCAAAAGTGGACGTATACATGCAAAGCACTCGGAGCAATGCTGAATCTGTTTCCGTGGAGATTTTTGTTGAATTGTTTGTCTGGACAGATTGTATCCCATGAGTTTGATTGAGATTGACTAATCTTCCCACGTGCAGTGAAGTAACATGAGCTCAAACGAGAGATGAGGAAAAGGAAGATTTGTTTTCTTTCTTTACTGCAGGTGTGATTCGGCACAGCAAGCAGACAGACAGACAGACAAAACAATCCCTACGCTGCTTCAGTCTGATAGGCCAACTCAGCCCGGGTATCAATATTAGGCTAGTGTCGGGTGTCATTGTGTTAATGCATTTATAAATGGACCAGAGATATTACTGTAGACGCCAGCCAAGCAGAAGCACATTAAATCAAAGAATAATCTAATGAAATATGTATTCAAGTTTGTATTTTTTTTTCCTCCCTCAGAGCTAGTCTGATAGATAACGTTTCTCTGTGGGTTGCCCTCCCAATAAAAAAAAAAAAAAAAAAAAGAGAAGATGAAGGAAACAGATGTAGTTGAGACATCAAACCAAAATGGTATGGTATTAATATGAGACTCATAGTTTTCCTATGTGAGCTGGTAGCTGAAAGACAGTAGCATTGATGAAACTAAGCTCTGGTTTGTTGAAGCGTCTCTCTCCTCTTTGACATGATGGAAGTGAGAGTGCATCTACGTGTCTCCATATTGCGTGTGCCTTATGGAAAGTGTCAAAGATCACGGCACTGCTGTAGGACAGCATCCCCCCTGGGGAAACAGATGGGATAAATTCACTTACAGACTATAAACAGAGCTGTAGAAGTGACATGGACGGCACATACACAACACTCTCTGTGATGATATTACTGATTTAGCAGACATCGGCAGAGCTTAGGCTTTGTGCCAGTGTAAGCGTTGCATGGTTGTTAATGACATTAAAGAGTTTCATAAAAGGAGGAATTTATTCCATACGTGAACACAGAGACACAAGAAAAACCCCTGGCAGTTGTGTGCAGTGGTTCGATTGAACAAATCTAGAATAAAATCGTCTGTCAGGGCTAGTGAGCGAAGGCCACTGAGCCAAGCTAATGCAGCAACAACACTTGCTTCGCAATCTTTAAACGTCTGTAAATATTGTAATAAGCAACAGGGCTTTCCTCATAAAAGATGCAGCAGCTCAACTGCTACTGACAGGCGCTATGGGCCTTGACTTCAGGATGAGGAGAACTGCCTTCCTCTCTCTGTTCCTCTTTTTCTGTTGGTTTTCCAAGGAGATTGACAATCTCAGATGCCGACAAGGCCACGCTCTGCTGCAGGTTAGTGTCCACACAACAAACTCACCTCGGTGTTATTCCGTCTCCGCTTCTTCCCCCTTAATCCCTGCCCGAGAGAGCCTTTCAAATGGATTGATTTCCTACACTAATGCAACATTCATTACGGCTTGCAGTATATTATATTTTCAGTATGTTAGAAGTGCCATTATTCCATGACCTTTCTTGAATATGTTTGCTCTTAATAGGTGCCTGGAGCAGGGACAGATATGGAAAGATGTACTGTGAGGTCTAAGGAAAAACATGGACCAATTTCATCACTAAGACACTTGTTAATGAAACTATACACTACATCTGTATTTCATTAAATGGACTAAATTAAGCTCTGTGGGGGGTTTGTTTTAGATTGTGGACGGTGTCATGTCTGGAGGCATGAGAATAATGGCAGGGGTGTTGAGGGTTGAAGACACTTTGAAAGGTTTTACATCACTTGGCTACCTGGAAGTAAATCCATTTGTTATTCTGTCTTGGTGTTTGCTTATGCTTCTCAGAGTTGGTTGACACAGTTTTTTTGGTGATCTGATTGTTCCTGTGATATGCGTTCCAAAAGTGACCCATAATGTTTGAAAAAGGAAATTTACTAAACATTTATTCTAGAAGTATCATTGATATATTTGATAGAAGAATGAGGTACATTTGAATGTACTCAAATATTAAATATATAATAATTTAAATGATAGATTATAATACATTATATAAATAAAATATAAATGCTTTCTGCATTCATGGCTCTGCTAACAGTCTTTTCACATTTTACAATGAGGATTTGGGGTTGAATTTTGGTGTGTTTAAGGTCACAGCTATTTCCTTAGTCTAAATAGAGGGATAGAAGCCTATCTATTTTGTATGGGTAGCTTAGCAGAGAGTGCCATTGCCTACAGAGCAGAGTGTACTCTTATGAGGGGGGGGGGTTATAAAGGCACAGAGGGGGAAAAAAAGGAGGGAGAGGGAGGAGGGGGTTGGCGTTTTCTGTTAGAATAGCATGAGGTCTTTAATGTTGTGTTTGAGCCTGGCTGGGCACAGATTCATTTTAGATGGAAAATGAAATAACAAGGGAGAGGGGAGAAAGGAGATTTTAATGCAATGTTTTGTGATAATCCCTCTCCATTTTGGAATGGTTCAGGAGAACTCATGCGATAAAGCCTTGTACAAGCCTGGAAAATAATAAGTTATTTGTCTTGCCTTACAGTACTGTGCCCTTGGAGGGTTTGCTAACCCCCATGTTTTGGCCAAAAAACAATCACAGATTAGTCAAGCTGTCACATCTTTCTGATTGCCAAATGGTTGAGCCCTTGATGTCGGTGTGAATGAACAATGCATAAATGTCGTACATGTATCTGCCTGGGAGTGCACGCGAACACAAAGCTCTGTGGAAATGACTTAGCCCTGTCACACGACTGGACAGGGAGGATGGCACATGTATGCAGCGGGGCCCACAAGGCAAAGGGCAGACAGACACATAGCACAGAAAAATGGGTGGATAAGTGGAAGGGGAAAAGATGAAGTGTTTGTCAGAGATGCAGAAACATATAGTTGCTTTTATCCCAAGGCAGTGGTAGAGTAGAGTGATGGCTCAGCTTGGGACATGGAGGATCTGACAGGTTGGTAGCCGCTTGGACGCCGGAGGGTGGGGTGGAGGACGAGGAGGAGCAGATCACACAAATAATCACTTGAAACCTGTTAACAGGAGAAAATCCCTCCCGTAACACTAGTAATACTTACTGCTGCTAGTGCAAATACTATGACTTTTGCCACTGGTCTTAGAGTCAATTTACTATTTTATAGCTGTTATTATTACTAAATTACCAATTTAAGCAACAATAGAAATACTTATATTTGCTGTAACAGCAGACTAAAAGATGCTACAATTGACAACATGGATAATACCTCCCTCACTGGTAATTATGACATGGTAAACAGCACTATCAGCATCGAGACCCTTTTCCTACAGATATCAAGCAATCCCCAACTTGTGATGAAGACGCATTTTAGATTGGAAAATGTCTATGATTGCTCAGGTCCGTGAGGGATGTGTGAAGATACATGCTGCTCAGCACGGTTAAAAATAGACATTCTGTGGTATTTCCGAAAATAGGTTAAGCTGCCATCGCTGCACTGCTGGCATGACATCACTGATTGCCTGCCAGCCTCCCCCAAAAAACTGCTCCCATACTGTGCTCAAAAGGAGGGAGAGAATGAGGGAGAGACAGAGGGAGCATCTGTGGGCAACTGTATGCCCCCCCACCCCCCCGCACGCCCCCTCTCATTTCCAGCGTAGTCAACCCCCCCTCTCCTTACACCCCATTCCCTTCCATCACGCAGCCATCTCTCCCCTCACTCCTTCCATCTATCTTTCCCGCTGAAGCGGCGACGCTGTAGCTAACAGTCTCTGTGCTTTATCGCCAGAGACACAAACTGGTCAGGCGCTTTGTACTGGAGATGTATCGCATCCACATTTTTTTTTTGTGTGTGTGATACAAGCAAACTGTGTGCCAAATAGTGCAGAACACACAGATGAAAGATAGAATTTGTGTTCCTTTTTTGATGATCAAACGTGGTTGAATGAGCAGTGTATGCAGACTTTATATGAGTTCCAACATGGCACCCATTCTGTGGTTCACTATTCAACCGTAGATCTGGCTTAATTAAAAAAGACTACTCAAATTAATTAATGATGGGCTCTCATATCTGTATCGTCTGCTCTTTGGGTTCCTTTCATAGCTCTTTCTTTGCCATTCTTTTGATCTATAGATAGATAGATAGATAGATAGATAGATAGATAGATAGATAGATAGATAGATAGATGGATAGATAGATAGATAGATCCATTTCTTGTTTGGTCATCAGCAGAATAGTATTTCTGGGATCCTCAGGGCTGAATGTGGTTAATAGGAAATATACGTCAATGCAATTAACACCCTGGTGCCTGCTTGTTAGTCAGACCATTAGTGTCAATTATTACTCTTCTCCAGCTCAGCGGTGACATGAGATAAAGAAAAAAGAAAAGAATGCTGGGACAGGTACACAAAGTCGTATATTCCGACATGCATACTTTTATAGTAAGAAATAGGAAGCAGAGGACTCATTGCAAATTGGCTTATAAAAACTGGTGTAAGTAACATTTCCTCTCAAGGTGGCCTGAGTAGCAGTACAACAAAGAAGAATGCGTGTGTGTTGTCTTAGCCGGGTCGTGTTTTTTCTCCTCCTCACACGTCTTTCTCCCTCATTCCTCTTTCAATCACTCCATCCATCAATCACTCAATCCGAGCAACCTCTGGGCCGTTGAAGCGCTGTCTTTAAAGGTATCTTTCAATTAGTAAAATCAAAGTGACTGAAAACCTGATCCGTCTCTTTGTCTGCAGTCAGTTTTCAGCTGCCAGTCATCTATGATTGTGGCTTTGCTATGATCAATTGATCCGTCTCAAAGGTTTAAATGCCTTTCACCTTTCAAAAGAGGACAATCATTCTAAGTAATATTGTATATTATTGTATAGTGCATCTGTGTTGTACCATATACAGCATCATCCAATGGGTGTGAGCCAAGTGATTTTATTATTTCCTTTTGTCTGGTCTTGTTTGTTTTTCCAAGAGCTTGTTATAGTATTTGAAAAGCAGGAAATGCCGTTTTCTGACTTTGACTTCGGTGGGTGGGGGGGGGGTTGGGGGAACTTGATTATTGATTTCTGTGTAAATCCCCTGGCTGGGGGAGGGAGGCAGGGACGACAGGCTGGAGAGACGGGACTTGGCAGATAAACTCTTGTTGCCCTCCCAGAAGTAACACGGCAGAGGCAGTAAGTGTGAACCTACACATTATTTACAGCTCTGTGAAACTCCATCCATTAACAATGTCAATTAGCTTGCTCATCAGGGATGCAGGCCACTAGATGTATTTATAGATTGGGGCTCTGGCTCTAATAGCAGAAGAGTACAGAAGAAGAAGTACAAAGATAATTTACAGAAGCCAAGGCGTATACTTTAAAGACTACAGTACGGTGGAGGATGCCAAAGCCATATCCTAGATGTTAGTAAGAGTTCCGGCCAACATGGGAATGGACGGCCGGTAGCAATCTGTCACGTCACCGAACTTTATCAGGAAGTAGTTGGAACTGTATCACTGTTTTCAGCCTCCCTCATACTACTACGCCTACAGCATAGAGCCCGGTGTCAGCTTTTGAGAGAAATACTCTACAGTTGGATTATGTATGAAGAACCACTTGTGCCCTGAGAGAACTATTTAACCTCAGAGATACACAATAGATTGTGAGTGTGAATATGTCAAAATCTATCTCTCTTCATTGTTATGATGGCTTCTTTGCTTAGAAATGATCCCGAAATACACACAGAGCCTTTCAGAAATAATTTATTGCATTTGTCGCACTCATTAGGCAATGCACGCCACACCATGTATATGTTCTGTACATGCACACTTTTACACACACGCACACAGGCACTCCTTCGGGATCTGCGCCTATGGATCTGTTTGACTGCTGCTTGGAGGCTAGTGTAGTCTATGTGAGCGAGTAGCAACAAATCAATGGCTGAGGTCTCCTACTCAGGGGTCAGAGAGGATACGAGGGAGGGTCTGGGGACTATTTCTTGCCCTCATGATGGACATCGCTGCATCCTCCCCCAGTCATTGCTCAAGGTGAAGGGATGATGGGATGGATAGTAAAAGGAGAAAGGGACGAGGATTTGGAGCTGTATGTAGCAGAGATGAAGGGATGGAGTGATTGTAACAGGATTGATGGAAGACTGAGCACAGGCGCTGGCTCCCTTTAAGGTGGCTGTCTGACTTAATTAAGGTTTACAGGTTACGCTAGGCTACTGCTTATATTACAGTGCTCATTACAAGCCCATTAGGCCTGGGCAGAGAAAATATTGTTGTCAGAACAATGAGTGAGAGCATTTTGGAAAGTCCCTGCCAACTCCATGCTCCACCTCTTCTTTATTATACCTCTCTGTCTGTCCTCCCTCAATCTGTTCTCCTTCTCCCTGAACATTGGCATGATTGTTTGAGTGTGTGAACAGACCGGGATCTTTTTTTCAAAGGTGAGGGAGTGATTATGTGAGTTAAAAGCTTCTCCGAGACCAAACTGATTACCCCCCTCACGGTCAATCTGCGCCACTGAGCCTCCTGCCTCCCTGGCTGGCAATGATTCAGGTCATAATCACATTGTATCAGTGCTGATGATGTGTGTTTCAGCTTCCGACCCCTCTGAAAGGCTATCAGTTCCCCCAGAGCCCCACATGGCAGTAAATGAAGTAAGCAAGTAATCTACCCACAATGATAGCATTTTCCAAAGAGTGCAAATGATGTGTGAGGGAGCAGGTGAGACAGGTGCCAGGACTGGCTTGGTTTCTGCTACCTTCACACTTTCTGGCCAAGGAAATGCCACATTGAGAACAAGTGTCACACTTTTTCATAACACTGGGGCAGTTTGGCTCCTCTGGGGCAAGGAGATGGAGAAAAGGGAGCAAAGAGGCAGAGTGAAAAGAGAGACATTGTGGTTTAAACCAACCCAGTCTCCTTGGAATTGCATTCATATTTAACGGTTTTGCAGTACACGATTTATGCCCAATGCTAATGTAGAAGTAGGATGTGCATATTGAGCTCCTGCAGCTGATGTCACAGCCTGTAGCTGTCAATCGCTATAGTGGCAGGCACAGATTAATCTCTTCATGGTCCTTCTAGAATATAAATATCATTAACTGCTAAAGTAGTATGTTATTTTTGTCAAATGTCATCCATGAAAATTTCAACATCAACATTAGGCCTATATCATATACAAATACACGTAATGTTATCTTGATAGTTATGTAAAGTTAAACGCGATCATCAATTGGTTTAACTTCAAACTTTTTCATAGAATACATACGGTCTACTCTTAGTATGTAATATGGAATTGGGACACAGTCAGTATGTTAATTGAATAAGTGTGCCGGAAACAAATGCCAAGACACGGTAAGGAGATCAGCTGTGTGTGTGGATTTTATCAACAGGCCCTGTAAACCCGACAAAACAATTTGCAGAATATCCTTCTGTATTGCGCACCCACACACTTTTGGTAATAGAGAGCCTGGGCCACGGTGAACGTAAATGGCTGCTGTCGCCACAGCTATATATACACAGTATCTCCTTTCTACTCACTCTCTTTCTTCCGAGTAAGACTTTTTAATTACATGCCAATTCAACACAGTGGATATGGAGAGACTCAGCCCTAGTTCCCAGTACACACGGTGCACACTTAAAAATATATCATTAAGAAGTAGGATATGAGACTAGGAGGAAGAAAAGGGAGTAAGGAGGAGGTGGAATTTCTTCTCTTTGGAGCTGAAATTGATGTGTGAGATAAGGCTGTTTTAGGTTTCTATCAGATGATGCAGAGGATCATCGCCTCACAATGGGAAGGCTTCCCCCTTTGCTGTGTCAGCAGGCTCCGATTACAGTGGCTTTTTGTTGTGTTTCAAACTATTTCATCATGCTCCCCCCCTCACACTTTTGCACTTGGTATGCAATGCAGCACTGGCAATTTGTACGTGTTTGGATTCCAATTATGGAGTTGTTAAAGCTTTTTCGCCTGTGGCCTGCAAATTCTTATTAAGCCATACATTAAAGAGCACAGAATCACATTTAAATGGAGTTCATGTTTCCCTTTTGTTTGCTAGTGTTGTGGTTGTTATTAATTTATTCTCAATGCTCTATGCATTACACATTAACAAATAAACCGTGTTTGTGATTATAATGCAAAATACTTGTTTCTTATTCAGAGATGGGGCCAGCGTTTGTCAAGTAAACCAACAACAAGCCCAGAGAGAGTGAAAAAAGAGAGAAAAACAACCACCAAAATGGATCCACTCCCTCCTATTACCCTTAACCATTTGCGAAACAAACAAACCCAAAACAACAGTGACATTTCCGCAGTCATGGTAATTCTTTACAAGCTGACGCAGAAAAGAGAAAGGGAATTAGACAGCACTGCGAGTGATTGAATGATTTTGCGTGGTGGGCCATCGGACATCATTAGGTTAGAGGCGCGGGGACAAGGGAGGCTATGGGGAGGGCTGCACCGCGACACCAGTGCTACAGTCAACCACCTCAAAGGTCACCACCCTGGACGGACTCCATCACGATCTGTCTTTCTCATACTGAAAAGCATGGCGGGGGTGCAGATTGACTGTCCCAAACAAAAAGAGGAGCTTCATAACATAGAACAGAAAGAATTTAATGGGATTTAGGCAAGAGTGGTCAAATACTTTCTGTATACAAGCAGGTGTACACACACACACACACACACACACACACACACACACACACACACGTGTTGACAAACACCTTAGACTTAGAGCAGCATGGCTAAACAGGTTGCAGGTCAATCAATGGATCAATGAATGACATGGCATTTTAACCCTTCTTCTTGATGCAGTCCTGCAGAGGTTACGGTGTGGACCTAGCCAGTGAAAGGGTCACTGAAATGGCAAAAAAGATATACATAGCCCACACAGGCACATGTCAAAAAATGGATAGTGAATGGTTTGATGGTTAAAAGTGATCTCATATGCAACAACAAAAAATACAAATTGGAATATTGTCCGTGTACAGACACTTAATACATCACCACCCACTGAATACATTTGGCTGTTGAAATGAGATCCAAAATGCAGTGGCTTCTAATAAACCATCTACAGAGGGGCAGAAATATGATGCATGGTAACCCATATGAACCTTATTAATAGAACACAAGCAAATCTATTTATTCAGACAGTCAGGGGGGAAAATGATTGCCTCAATACTCCATCTGGTTTCTCTCCATCTCTCGTCCTCCCTGCCTCCCCACTTCTGATCTTTATGTATTCAGTGATTTTGACAGATGTGTGTGTGCATGCATGGCAGCATTCACCCTGGAGAGTTTTAACACCACGTCCTGTCTTGCCTTCTTCTCTGTCAGTGTCTACCTCCTACCTCCATCCCTATACTGATCTCATCCCTTCTTCTCTCCTTTTCTACCCCCCCCCCAATACTCTCCTGCAGTCCTGTTTCTTTTGTCTCGGCTGCTGTCACAAGCATTCAGGGTGGGGGTGCTGGCCAGGCTGCTAGGAGCTCTTGACAGGACATGGCACTAGGGATGGGGAGGCTGGACAGGCCTGGCAATTCAACCAAAGAATTCTCAGCTCATCTCCTACTTTTTTGTTGTTTTGTTTTTTTCTCCTCTCCCCTTGCCCCCTAGAAAAAAAGTGTCCACATATAGCCTGGTCTATTGAACGATTGCCTGTTTTCATTAACTTGCTCTGTTTATTTCAAGAAAGGTTTGCAAGGAGCTTTGTGTTCTCACTGACTCATGAAACCACAGATCATCATGAGTTCTGGTTTACAGATTTGGTTTCTAAATTGTGTTAATTACTCAGTGTCTGGACATGAGAACTCTTTCTCTTCTCTTTCTCTCTCACTCGCTTTGTAATTGCATCACTGTCCTAATATTCTTTGTTGATATTCCGTTTAAACTGCTGCATCATTTTGTAATAGTTTTAAATGTTTTTGTTTTTTTAACTCTTATTCACACGTATGTAATTCTTATCAGGTTCATATGTGGCGTGCCTCTGTTGCAGGTTGTGCATTCCTCACCTACTGCGCCCGAGAGTCGGCCATCAAAGCCCAGAACGCCCTCCATGAACAGAAAACACTGCCAGGGGTAAGTGTCTGCCTCCCCTCCTCTTCTCACTCCCTCTCTTTTCTCTCTATGGTGGTCAGCCATGCCATCTGCACCCAGCTGCACACCAGCCGGCATTCTCCTTGTATAGTCCCAGAGATAAAAAACACTTTGGAAAGCAATTCAATCAATAGCTCAGCCTTTTGAAGGCCCGGTTTCAACTTTTCCATGTGTCTGGTCTCCAGGGAATATTGCCAGCATTGATCAGACCACTCTGCCTCACACTTTTTAAGCGATAGCATAGAATTTGGGGGGGAGAAATGGTGCTCATGAAATTTGAAATTACAATTACGTTTAATTTATCTATTCATTGTTTTGTTTAAGCATTTGTGTGTGTGGGTATGTACACCTGTGCAGAGCTGTATCTTTGGTGTGGAAAGACTGTTAGAAATAGATAGAAAGATGGAGGGGTGGGTTGATGTGGTTCCCCACAGAGGCAGCGTGGCTTAATGTGATCAAATCACGCCTGCACCAGGGAGAAACATCAGTAAAGATCCCCTCCCCTCTCCCCCAACACCCCCTCTGATAGTAGACATAGACAGCCTGAGAAACCCAGCCAAAAGGCACATGTTTCAGTTAAACATGCAAATGCCACTACCACAAACTTTGAAAATTTTTCTGGTGGCTTTCTTGAAAAACACGTTGTTTCGTTTATCTTGCAAATTAGCCAAGCGCGAGGCCGGAGGGCGTTATTCTCATCCTTTTTCCTCCGCATTTGAATAATAAGACGGAAGACAGAGAAAGGAAAACATTTTTTTCGCATTATTCCAGAGGTTGCGTTCATGAGGTTATAACTGTGTTCACTGATGTGTTATAAAAGAAGGATTCTCTGATTCTTTTACTGTTTTTTTTTTGCCCAAAGTCTGGCTTTCCAGTAAGTTTCTCTCTCACGCCTCATAGTCATTAATAACCCCCCCCCCCCCTCCTCCGTAAGGGTTGACCTACCTGGGATTGAATGGTTGATGTGGCTGAATGTGTAAATGAGAGGCATGCGGGCACAGACAGAGACGCTAACCAGTCTGATGCTCTTACCCCTTCCTTTTCTTAATGTGTTATGAGAGCAGAGCAGATCTCTAAACCATCTGGGCTTTGAAAGGTTTAACAATCATCCAAATGGAGTGCTGTAAACAATATTACTATAAACAGCATCACTTAATGTCAACACAGACAATTACATTTAATGATTGTACAGCCATGACACACAGAGTATGTACAGAATTAGAAAACACAGCTCTGCATGTTGCATTTTCTACACACACATTCAGTAACTTTGCCTGTACTGTGAGAAATAAATGAAATCCTTTTCTTGTACCTTTCAGTCCTGCCTTAGCCCTCTTGCTGACTTTTCCTCTACCCCACCCTGCATCCCCCTGTCTCCCCTGTCTCCCATTGCTCCTCTGGTGCTGCTCTTCCTGAGACAGAGCGTGTCATAGAAATGTAACAGGCAGACGTTGATGAGTGTCAGGCCTCACAGACAAGGCTGCTCTGCTGTTCCCTTCCCTTCAACTTCACTCACACACTCAAACACCAGCGGTCCAAGGACACCGAGTCTGTGCTATAATACTGCATCCACACACAGCGCAAGCAGCTACAACACTAGGTACACACAATTGCAGTAGCATGCCAGTTTCCCTAAACATTCAAAAGATCCTGTTCACCGATTGATGAACCAACCGCTGGGGAGAGATTTATTCACAAAAACAAATGCATTTAAAGAATGACAATGATCTACAATATAACAAAAGAAAATATACAACTCATTTTACACATAAATGTCATGCTGCATTGTGTTGTGTGTGTGTTTCTGTATGTGCAGAAATGTGTGTTTGTGCATTTGACTGCCTCCGATCGCCTCTCCTGTCCTTCTCTCTTGAGCCTCCTGGCTCCTAAATCTTTTGTGATATGACCCCTGTTGCTTCACTGCTTGATGGTAAGTAGATATGCCAGTTGTTTGTTTGCAAAATCCCGCTTGATATGCAGTTTGCCAGGGGCTATGCTGTAATTAATGTAAACTAGGACTTCTCCAGAGATGAGCTATGAGTTATTAATGTCTGTTTTGTCATTAACCCTGGCATTGCTGCTCTCTCGCAGGGGGCTGGGACCGGTGTGGTTACCTGGTTATCTGTCATTTGAAATGTTCTAAATATTAATGTCAAAACACAAAAATCCTGCTGGACTTTACTTGTTGCAAATGAGTAGGACAATGAATGAAAATTGTACTACCTAACAAGATATTCTATATCTCACGAATGGCCCTCTGCTTGAATACTGAGCAAAAACAAGCCCACAGCATGCACACACTTGAGTTTCATGAGATGGAGTGTTAGAATGTTTGTCTTTACACCCTGTGTCACCTGCAATGTTCTTGGGCAAAGCATTGAATCCCTAACCTCTGCAAGAGAAAATATTTAGTTATAACCCATAAGATTTCAGTCATGGTTGATTTGGCATCCCCTGTGATTACAGTTTAGTATCATTTCAAAATAACAATTAGGACGGCAAAAACGTCTTGAGTGTCTACTCTTGTTACAGCGCACCCAAATAAAGTGTGGGCTGAGAGGATTCATGTTTAAGTACACTAAAGAACATAGTCAACTGTGTCATCCACCGTGGTAGTACTGAACTTGTGATCGAATGTTGTTTCTTTTGTCGTCTGTGTAACTTCTGGTATGTGCGTAGATTGTTGTCTTTGATTCGCTTGTGTGAGTGTAGGCACTTTTAAAAAAAAAAAAAAAAAGCTGTACAAACTACTATATAGAGAAGCAATTATAGGATGCTGACACATTGGATTTATATCGAATCATATTGGTTTTGATGATTAAAATCTTAAAGATTATAACTTTAACAATTTAATTTTAAGTTGTAAGTTACATTAGGTATCGTATGATTGATCAAAATGCTCTATGTTTGCATGCGCTCAGATGCTAGCACACGCAACCCTGTGTCCCTCTTATTATCAGAAAGAAGTGCTTGTGTTCTTGGATGTTATTATCCGTGTCCCCCTGTTACACATTAGCTGCTGAAAGGAACAGTATGGCCTAATGGAAGTGTACTGGACTGGAATATAGATTCCTGCGGTGAAGTGTGATGGGAACCTTGGGGACACGAGTGCCTGACATAAGTTTGGCCAGCGGATAGGAGAAACTCTGACAGTTTACCAGGTGTGTGTTGCTTGGCTCTATTAGCTCTGTATGTTTGTGCGTGTGTGGTAAGCTGGCTTTGCATTGCAGCCAGCCGTATGTAGATACAGATAGCAGTATATAAAGGTGGGAAGAAAAACATGTGCACATGGCAGCCTGCCACGATCACGCACCGCCCAAGACAGCGAGGCTCGTAGCTTTCATGTGTGTGCTGTTTCGTGCTTGTTTGCTGCTGATAGAGACGCACTACTTTTTATATTACATAACCCTACAACTGCTTCTCTGTGTGTAAATATGTGTGCATGTGTAACTGTAAAACCCCCAAACATGTTTTTTTTTTTCCCTCTTACCAAGTAAAATCTAAGCATCTTCCAATGACCTGGACACTTATTATTCCTTTATGACATAATTTGTTGTTAAAAAAAACAGTAACACAGTGCCAGTTAAGGCCCAGTGGCTGTTTCTACAGCAGTTGGTGTGTGTGTGCTTTGAGTGTCACAGCTCTCTACACAAATCTGCAGGAGATTAACTCCACCCAGCTCAGCATCATGACAAAATCCTGCATCCTTCACACTATCCACCACCATATCCCCCTCGCTCTGCTCAAACTCTCTGTCCTCTCACTGCCACTCCTCAAATCCAGCAGAACCAAGAAATAATCTCAGTCGCTGCAGCAAGTCTGTTTACTGTAGCACACAACAACATGCCACCCTCCCCTTTTTGTCATGCTAGCATTGTGTACAACAGTGATTGTCTTGGAGAGGCAACGGTGAAAATGTGTTTGCTGCATGCATTTACTCTGAGTATTAGTACAGCTCGACCTGGGGGGAGTGTAAGAGGCTGGCAGTGATTCAGGAGGCAGGTTTATGGAAATAGCACCCACATTAAAAACCCAATGAGAGCAGGGAGAAGATTATTCTCCGGCACACACATGTGGGCTCCTGCAATGTCAACACTCTAAGTAGATCCCCTCCCTCTCAATTGCCTCTTTCTCCCTCTGTCTCCATTTCTGTCTTTCCCGCTCTCTTACTCTCGCGCTGTGCCCTGTGCCGCACACATACCTGTTAGTCTGCTGTGTGAGTGCACGTGGATTCCTGTATCTTTGTATACATGTGCATGCGTGCGTGCGTGCATTGACGTGTGTTTGTGTCTGATTGTGTGTATGGGCCAGTGCTCAGCTTATCCATAATAGAATGTACGAGAAGCGAGGGCCAGGGCTCTGTTGCGGACAGTAGCCGACCTTGTGCTTTAGAAATGAGGCTGCCGTGTGATGGAGCCGTTCCTCGAAACGCTGCAAACCTCCTAGCCTTCCATTGGGCTTTGCACATGAACATAACATATACACCCATTCTTTTGCGTGCGTGCTATCCACCTATTTATCAACTAGAGCCGAGCTCACTCGTGTTCCGGCCTATATGCTGCAAAGGTTGAATAATTCACTGCTACATCTGTGAAGGTTGTGTGTGTGTGTGTGTGTGTGTGTGTGTGTGTGTGTGTGTGTGTGTGTGTGTGTGTGTGTGTGTTGCATGTGCCTGTGTTGAGTGGGCAGGGGTGGGGGTGAGAGTGGAGCGGACTGGTCAGCATGAAGCCAATCGGTGCTGGCAGGATTGGAGGCCTTGTAGTCAGGGAGAGGGGACTCGTTAGAATAAAGCCTTTGGCTAACAAGTGTGCGTGCTCTCAGGAAGAAGATCATAGTGGAGTGGAAGTTGAAACAGGCATACTCAAGGTCTTCTCTTCTTTAAAATATTTGTTCTACTTTATGAATTAAACAGGGATATATGTTGTGAATTTAACATTTGAGTTTAAAGTAAAATACTGTTGCCGCTTAACTGCCCATACTATGTTTTTCTTTTTTATTATTAGCAATGGGCATGTCTGACTGTGAACTTAAATGCTTAATTTGGGTTTTTGCCTCTGTAATTACAAACACATAAGTAAGGACCCAGATGTTTGTTAAAACATTTGAACACCATCCGTTTTCTTATTAAGAAACGTACTACCAGCTGATCTCAGCACTAAAATAAGTTGAATGGCTACAGCTCATCTCAATGGCTACAGGAGTCTGTCTCTGATGTCTGTTTTTTTTATAACCTTTGTTGTTCTATTGAGATGAAAATAAAGAGGGCTTTGTGGGTACAAGTACTGTAATGGTTTTATGTCTGTGACCTCGCCTGTGTCTGAATGTATTATCCAAGTCAAATCACACTGATGAATAGAAGGAGCAGGTGGTGTCATAAAAAGTCTGGATGTCCGTGGCTGTTGTACACGTGTAGGTAGACTTTTCTTTTTTTTTTTTTTTTTTACACTTTGATTCATACTTATTATACTGTAGGTCAAGGTTAAAATGGTCTCAGCCTGTGACCCACATTTTCCCATGGTCATTAAGTCGCTACCCACTTTTATAAGATTCAAACCAAGCAAATGTCATGCTGTCATGTGAAAGCACTTCATTGCATATCACACACTGGGGTTTCTGTCCCTTTTTTATCCATCGATGTAAGAAAATCCACATTTGAAATATTCTGGGTCATATTTACGCTTCGCCATCTGGCCTCTGAACATCAACACAAACTTAAAGTGAACGTTAATAAAATGATGGTTACCATGGCTACGGCGCAAGACTGCTGCACGGCTCTGACTGCTGCACGGCTCTGACGCATGTCCGTCAAAATATATTTTTTCAAAATAAAAGACAAGTCGTGCACGTGCGTGCGTGCATGCATGTGTGTGCGCCAGTAAAGAACTGCTGTACCAGAGTGGTGCTAAGGGAACTGAATCCCACACACACACACACACACACACACACACACACACACACACACACACACACACACACACACACACACACCCCTGAAGCAGAAATGCTACAAATAGACTAAAACACACAGGGTAACTGTTGGAGCCTCACAGTGTAGCTTGTTTTCCACCTTCGGTCTCACTCAGTTGCTCCTCTGGTACCCCTTTAACACACACACGTACCTCTATCCTTTGTTCGGCTCATTTTTCTGTGTGGTAGATTAGCCACATATTTAGAGAAGCCTTCCTCTCCCCAGGGGATTGGCTTCCAAGGGTATTTTGAAAAAAAGCAGGATCTGCACTCTGCAACTGCCTTTGGAGAATAAACAACACCCACTGAAAATGTTTCATCATGAAATTTCTTTTCATACAGAATATTGTACTCACATGCAATAATCTCTCTTTAGTTGCTACAATGAGTGCTGTTGTAAAACTGTTACAGTCCAAGATTTGTTGCATTTAAAGAATTATTTGTGTGAAAATAACAGTAAATGAGATATATTGGTAGACTAACTGAACAAAAATAAATGCATTTTTTTATTTTTATTGCTTGATATTAATTTATTACAGCCAAATTTGTGACTCAAATCACCCACCAAAATGAAGAACTTTCTTTGAGTTACAGATGACCGTATTCTGACCCCATCTGTGACATTAGTTCTGATGACAGTACAATGCTGCTTCCCCTCCCACTGCTCAGGGCACATCTCGCTTACCGGCTCTTGGGGGAGACGTTGCTTAAAATACCAAAATAATCCACTGCACAACCTGCCAATTAAGCCACTTCACAGTGAGAAGTGTGCTATTTTTTTTTTCTGAAGCACAGGTTAACAAAAAAAGCTGAATTATTAATGTTTTTGATATTTTTAGTCTGTTTAACCTATTTCTGGTTGTGGCTGAAGACTGCTCGCCCGCCTGGCTATGAGATTCAGTCATATGATACCGCTGTGATCTGGGTTATAGAGCTTGGGTTTGTGTGTAATGGGGAAAACAGTATGTGCGTAGGTAGGTTTTGGTTTTGACTTTAAATGTCACTGCCTGTATACACTAACATGTGCGGGTGTGGCTAATTTTGATGCTCTGCAGTTCAGATGATCTGATGTCAGTTTGGCATTGTGAAGCATCACCTATACCAGCGGAGCCGAACCAGAAGAGTCTGGTTTTATTTCAGGCCGGCGGGCATGGCAGTGCAGACGAGTGCAAGGCCCAGATACTAACTGACAATCCATCTGTGGGTCCCTGTACAGGCTTGCACAGGTGTGCCACTGCCCGCAGACACAAAGAGAAGGAGTGGGAGTGAGCGGAGGGGTGCGCACATGGATGATAAAATATGGCCCTGAATAGAGGGCTGTGTACGTGTGTGTCCCTGTGTGTATGTTGAAAGAGAGAGGAGAAAATACTAGCTTAAATGTCCAAACAGACAAGACGACAGTTTAGGAGGCCCAGGCAAATATAGCAGAGAACATGTCACTTTACTCAATAATGAAGGACACACTTAAACACATCACCCAATGTGGCTAATCGGAGCTGACATCTCACTGGCTGGACCTTATGCCTTTGGGAGAGAGAGGGGGTGAGTAAGGAATGTGAGAGAGATTAGAGGGAGATGAAGTCACAGAATAGTTGAAAAAATGAGAAAAGAGGAGAGTAGTAAGAGGGAGGCACAGGGTCATGTTGACAGCTTGAAGGCATACTTTCAGAGTTGAAACAGCCATTCTCGTGTCTGTATAAGTGTGTATGTGTGTTTGTGTGTGTGTACTCTTCATAGACACACAGCATGTGCTGTATATCTGTGGTCAATTGTAATGACACACTTGTGTGGTGGTACCAGAGGGAGCTCATTTGTAAGGCAGATCTAGCTGTGCTTTGGTGTAGTGTCCATAGAGAGGGTAAGGGGGCTGCACAGCACGACAGCCAGCATTTGTCAGCAAAAATCAGGACTAATGAAATACAGTACACATGGCTGGAGGGCAAGGAGAGGAATGTGACTGACAGGAGGCATGAGTGGAAACGGCCCGTGGCAGCCCTCCTTTAGGGCTACCAATGCATCAGCCAACCCCAGCCCCCTTCCCATCCCAGATAAGGGTAGCAGCATGAGGTGTAGAAGAGAGGAACAGTGTGTGTAAGGGTCCCCGGGGGTAATGACATGGAATACAAGTGTATGGGGAGTGCTAGTGATGGGCCTGCTCATGTGGAAGTGGGCATTTGCATTGCAGAGGAGGGCTGTCAGTAGAGCTCGCTGAGGGAGCGAGTGTCAGGGTGATAGCTAGCGGTGAAGGCTTCTGTCGTCTGCCCTGCTGAATACCAGGACACTGGATATACAGTAGCTGAGCTAGCACCAGCAAGATCAAACGTCGACACATTCAACATTTCTTTGTGTTAGGATTTTTCAAGCATTTTTATAGCAGTTTTTGGCTGGACGACAGCAATGCGAGGCCAGCCCTATGAACGCATAGTCTTGTCACTGAGGGCCAGATGTACAAACGCTTTTGCGCCCACTTCAGGCGTATGTGTTTTGCAACGTGCGTGTAAAAGCATGGCGAGGTATGTACAAACAGGCCGCACTGAGGTAAAAGCGCAGACTGCGGGAACTGAAAATGGCAAATTGCGCTTTTCTGTGTCATGCTTATGCATTCATGGGAGGGTCAAGGGGAAAGTGGGAGTTTCCCATAAAGAGATGGGAGGGGAAGCATAAAGTGCGCCTAATTATGTATTCTGCGGTATGTACAAAAACCGCCTGTGAAAGCGCGCCTCTATTTTGCTGTGAAAATTCTCCGCCTCTTAAAAGCAGACGTAAACCAGTATGCGGGTTTCCTCGCATAAGCCTCCTGGTGAAATGGTCGCAGTAATCCGAGCAAGATGAAGACATAGGCCAAGGAGACAAGCTGAAAGAATTTTTGTCACAAGGATCACACTTTTTCAGTTGAGTGAACACAAAATCATTAAGCGTTACAGATTAAGTAGCCATGTTACTGGAAGAAATCAAAGATGACCTCGAATCTCCGACTCAGCGTTCCAGCAGTTGTTAAACTCCTCGCTACATTACAAATATTGGCATCAGGATAATTTCAAACAGTCATAGCATCAGCAGTGGGAATATCGCAGTCTGCCCTCATAGCACAAGTACTTAACGCTTTGCTACAGCTCAATTCACGTTCTAGTGGGCTGAGAAAGGTGCTGATTAACCGATGAACTGCAGGTTTGGTAAATACGACGTAAGGTGAAGTATCACAGCGTGCGCTTTCAGGGTTGGCCATGGCAATGATAACGCTACATTCGCAAATGTACGTACATCTGGCCCTGAGTTGGAGCTTCCCCATTGGCCGTTAACTCTTTCAAAATCAATCGGCATAACGTCTTTGCCTCTGCTGTTGTTGATCAGGCAGCTGATTCACATTTGTTTTTGCTGCCACCGCCGTTGTAATGCAGCCCATGTCATGTGATTTTGCTGCTTCAGTACACAACAAACAAATATTACTGGGACCACTACAGATGAACATTATGAATTCACATTATAGACACCCCCGCTGACTAGCCATGTAAAGATTTGGCCACAATTAAGCACATTGTCCAGCCATATACTAGGTTTCAACCTAGTCTTGTTGTTTTTCATTTTTATCAAACTTAGTTTCACCTGACACTTCATTTAAGTGGTTATGTTTTGTCCATCATGCCGCCTTAAAGCGTTTCATATCGAAAATAACAATAAGCTGGATGGCTTCAGAATAGCTAGGAATATAAATTATGTAGTTCTGTGCCAACAGCTATAGTCTGTGGCCTCTAAACTATTTCAGTCCCAGCTGCAATAAGCTTTTAATAATTCAGAGTAAAACAGTATACTGGATGTCTTCCAGGCAGCAAGCTCACATTTAGGTGAAACACTAAATTCCCCTCTACCCCTCACTCCCACCACAACCCCAAAACCATAGCGGGGCTGTATCTGATACCCGTGAAGGGCTTGTAGGGACACACACATCACTGAGTTGTGTTTTTGTTTACAGAGTTTTGTTGGCACTGTGCAGAGCTTTGCATTTATGTGTGTATATATGTGCGTGTATGAGTGAGAAAGTGAGTCTGCAGAGCACAGAGACTGCACGGCCTTTCACTCTTGTCAGCCCTTGTGGCTCCCTGCACAGCTGTGGCACACATACATACAATGCAATTTAGAGTCACGGTGCTCTGCAGGGTTAGCCGGTGTACATCCTTTAATGTGCTTTCTGCAAGTTCTCAGACAGGAGGTGGCTCTGTGAAGTCAGCTTGGAGGTAGAAAAGAGGGAGAAAAATAAAATGTAGATTAGAGAGCAAGAGAGGAGAAGGAGTAGGCATTGGGGCAAAAAAAGTAAGAGGAAAGATATTTGAATCACTGAGTTGTGAAGATTAAGAAATGACATGGAGGGAGTGAGATAGAGGGAAATGGAGAGTGGGAATAAAAAAAAATATGAGTGGGAGGTATTGATGGAGGGCCTCAGTGCCTGATCAGGACTGGCAGTTTTACCCGGTACTGAATGAATCAGGACTAAAAGCAGCACAGCTGTGGTCCCTTTTGTTGAATCCCATGATGTCCAAAGGTGTCTCAGTGACAATCATTAGGTTGACATTGTGGTGCTCACTATCTGAATATTCACTATATATATATATATATATATATATATATATATATATATATATATACTGGATAAATAACAATGAAGAAAAAATAAGGCAAGAGAATCAAAATGAACAAAAGACTTAGGAACCAAAGCAATTATGCAGCTTTCATACCTGCACATCCCCTTTATAATCCATGTTTTTCATATAGAACCAGTGTCCATTGTTTGCTCTATTTTGTCAATATATTAATATATGATATTGACGGCGCCCACATTTTATTTACTGACTGTATCGCTCTTGCATTGGCAAAAGGTGGTTTTGAGATGAGTGTATTTGTTTAGCAAATTCTTTGTCACATTTTTTTCAGTGTATCTGCTGCACTGGCTGCTGACCAGGAGAAGTCTGTTAGAAAATGTTGATTGATTTGGATTCAGGCAGAAATGTGCAATTTTAAATGTTTTCAATTTCCTCGCCTTTGCAGTGCAGCACAGATGGGTCGTATTGCAGTCAACAGCAGCTTGATATCCACCCGCTGAAAATGATAAATCATGAGTAAACGTTAGCTTTTTGCGTGTCATTTTTCCCCCCCCTTTTGTACTACAAAAAATACAGAAATGTAGAAAAAATAGATTTGAATTATGCAGAAACGGTTACTTAATTTTTGGATTTATTTAGCTTTAATAAGGGAGTGCCAGGCTTGCTTGAATGACCCGCTGGTGAATAAGCATTTGGACACCTCCTAAAGTTTGCATGTTTGGTTGTGTGCAGGTAATGAAGCTCAGTCTTAGTATGAACGACAAGACTGTATCGGTGTGGATGTTTCACCTGGAGTTTGCAGAGGTGAATGATCTTCAACTCGCCTTGTCGTTATTTTATTTCAAGCAAATGTTATGAAAAAATGCAGTACCCCTCTTTGCTGTTCTTTTATGCAATTCAGTATGTAAAGTGTCTTTCTAAATCTGGCTGTATATTTTTAATGATTAGATAAGATGGCACATGAATATGAGTGCATGGAATAAGCTCACTGTAGGGCTGGGCTGGAGAAAATCAAATATCACAATATTTTTGACCAAATACCTTGATATTGATACTGTAATGATATTGTAGTGTTGACTATTGGTGCTTCCACAATATTTACACAATGACGTTTTTGATAAATAATCAAAAGTAATGTGGATATAATGACTAAGTGGGAAAAGGCAAATAATAGAACACTTACAACAGTTTGGTAAGTTTAGAAAATGACATCACTTTACCGTAATGCAGCCTTTAAAACCAGGAAAAGACAACACTTATGCTATATTACGATATCCAAAATCTAAGAGGATATCTAGTCTCATATCACGATACCGATATATAATATTGGTATATTGCCCAGCTCTAGCTCACTGACAGACAAACATAGGGATCCATATGTGTCTGTGAGTGTTTCTATTAGGGGTGTACCGATCCGATATTAAGATCGGATATCGGCCCCGATATTGACAAAATAGCTGGATCGGGTATCAGAAAAATTAACAGATCCACGGGAGTTTTTTATTTCATTTTTTTTCGTCGCAGGACATCCTACGTCAAATTTATTAGCAGCATAATGCTGGGCGGTACACCGGGAGCCCTGTTAACAGCGTACCCTTCTCACTCATGGTAGTAACTTTATAACACAACAATTAATAACCCACAACTAACTCTCTTTAACAGGATAAAACACCATAGCACACAACAATTTGTGACTTAAACAATTTCTAACACTAATAATTTTACATTTACAAATGTACACCGTCGGACGGCATGTTTGGTAACAGCTGCTAGCTGCTAGCTAGCCAGGTAACATAACAGTCTGTTAAGCTGGGAGAGGCTCCGGTCGCTACTGCACATTCAAGAACAGAGAAAAGAGTTGGAGGATGAAGAAAGACCGGAGATACACCAGAACAGCGTATGCTCAAGAGAAGAGCCGTCTCTTGTTCCCAAGTTTTTTGTTTCTAAAAAATGGGTCATAATTTAGCCACTGTTGTTGCCCGACGCTCTAACGTTACTCGGCCGTGCTAACGTTACTCTGCCGTATTAACGTTAAAGACATGTCACTTCAAGCACGCAGCAGAGCAACATTATGAACACAATAACAATCCACCTACAGTATATCCCGCTACAGACTGTTGAGAAAGACGAGTTCAGAGCAATGATCAAAACGCTGGATTTAAGATGTCTTGCCTCGCTGAAATACGTCCGCCAACCTGCTAACATTATTCAAACAGCGAAGGCGGCTGACAGCGGAGCTACGTTCAGTCGACCACTACAACATCCTAACGTTACCTGTAGCCAAGGTAGTGTTTATACAACTATCTTACAACTATTTTGTTTTGAAAGGGAAACAATGTTAAAGTTGTATGTATGTGTTTTCATTCAATTTAAGTTTATTTTACTACTTTGAAGTTTGCACAATAAAAAA